>NC_135823.1:1051304-1343804 GCF_964213995.1 Mustelus asterias
TCAAATGGGCAGAGAAATGACAGATGGAATTTAACCCTGAAATGAGTGAGGTGACACATTTTGGAAGAAGAAATTTGTCAAGGAAGCACCCAATGAACACTATGATAGTAGGATGTACCATGGAATAAAGAGACCTTGGCGTTGTTGTCCACAGGCCTCTGAAGGTGGAAGGACGTTTTAGGAGGGAGGTGAAACAGGCATATGGGACATTTGTTTTTATCAATCGAGGGATTGACTACAAAAGCAGGGAAGTCATAGAATCATAGAAACCCTACAGTGCAGAAGGAGGCTATTCGGCCCATCGAGTCTGCACCGACCACAATCCCACCCAGGCCCTACCCCCATATCCACCCGCTAATCCCTCTAATCTACACATCTCAGGACACTAAGGGGCAATTTAAGCATGGCCAATCAACCGAACCAGCATATAGTTGGACTGTGGGAGGAAACCGGAGTACCTGGAGGAAACCCACGCAGACATGAGGAGAATGTGCAAACTCCACACAGACAGTGACCCAAGCCGGGAATCGAACCCACGTCCCTGGAGCTGTGAAGCAGCAGTGCTAACCACTTTGCTACCGTGCCGCCCTCAGCCTAACCTCATAAGGCATGCCACTCATGTTGGAGTTGTATAGAACTTTGGTGAGGTCACAGCCAGTGTACTGTGTTCAGTTCTGGTCACTACATTTTAGGAAGGATGTGATTGCACTGGAGGGGATGCAGTGGAGATTCACCAGGATGCTGCCTGGGATGGAACATTTGCGATATAAACAGCGGTTGAGTCGGCTTGGGTTGTTTTCATTGGAACAGAGAAAACCGAGGGACGAACTGATCGGCATGTACAAGATTATGAGGGACACTGAAAGAGTGGACAAGGAACAGTTGTTCCCCTTAGTTGAAGGGGCAGTCACAAGGGGACAGCGGTACAAGGTGAGTGGCAGGAGGTTAGAGGGATTAGCGGGTAAATATGTGGGGGTATGGCCTGGGTGGGATTGTGGTCGGTGCAGACTCGATGGGCCGAATGGCCTCCTTCTGCACTGTAGGGTTTCTCTGATTTCTATGATAGGTTTATGGGGGATGTGAGGAAAAACGTTTTTTACCCAGAAGGTGGTGATGGTCTGGAATATGCGGACTGGGAGGTTGCATCGGCGGGTTGCCTCGTAGTCATTATAAAGTACCTGGATGAGCACTTGGCACATCTCAACATTTTAGGTAAAGGGCCAAGTGCTGGCAGATGGAATTAGCTGGGAGTCCAAGTGTTTCTAGTGTGTTCGTGCGGACTTGATGGGCCGAAGGGCCTCGTCTGCGCTGTATGATTCTCCGGTTCTCTGAGACTTGGCACATTGTTTCTCTCTCCACATATGCTGCTGAACTTGCTGACTTGTTCCAGGATTTCCTGTTTGTGTCATGAATTCTAAATCATTGATTACTTTTTTTCTGAAAATTATCCGTGTGTAATGGCAATGATAATTCCATTCATTCACCTCTTGATTCAGTTTGTGCTCTTTCGAACCTGTCTGTTCCTCGCTACTGTTCACGGTGCCTGTTAGAAAGAGGAATTTAAGTTCAATCTCAATGGCCATACTGAAACCGATCAAGGTGCAAATAATGACGTTCAAATGGACGGATTGAGAGCGCGAATAGTTCAAGCATCTCCCAACTATCGCTCCCTCTCTGCAGGTTCCTGAAGCCCCTTCATGCGGCAACAACAACCAATCCCAGAAGAATTGTCGCTACAGACAAAGCCCTGGAAAGCAGGAAAATGCGATTTGTCTGGAGTGGAGAATCTGCAAAAGGAAAAATAACTTCGCTAAAGTAATGAATTGTGGAAATGATTAAACAAGTGGAGAATTTGCTTAACTTTTCCTCACCCGAAAACAGAAATAGGATTTGTCGATGATACTTTCATTTATTAGAGCAGATATAATATAGAGCACTTTTTCAACAGGGCACGGGTGAGGTATTGGGGTGAGAGAGGGAAAGAGAGAGATAATTGACAGAGATCTTATAGAGAACATTTAGAACAGGAGAGATATAAATAAATAGATAGATTGACAGAAGGAGAGATCCATCGATATAGCAGAATCAGAGTGGAACTCCGGTCAAACATCACACAAGTAGAAAGATTGATGGAGCAGGGCTCGTACAAAACGGTTCCACTTGGATAGGAAAACAGAAACAAATAGAGAGAGCATCATCGCATGAAATTGATACAGCGAAAGATAGAAGAGAGATAGAGCCACAGGAATATGGAGAGACAGGGGTGGATGTTAAGATGGAGCGCCAAGTAACTGAGGCAGAAAAAGGAGAGATATAGATCACTGGAACAATCAATAGAAAGAGGTAGAGAGAAAGACAACGAGCGAGAGAGGGAGATGCAGAGAGTGGGGTGAAAAGCAGACTGACAGAGAGAAAAGAATATCTGTCTGGGTTTCCTCCGAGTGCTCCGGTTTCTTCCCACATTCCAAAGATGCGCAGGTTAGGTTGATTGGCCATACTAAATTGCCCATCGTGTCCCAGGATGTGGAGGATAGAGGGATTAGCGGGGTAAATGTGTGGGGTTGTGGGGATTGGGCCCTGGGTGGGAAAGTTGTTGGTGCGGACTCGATGGGCCGAATGGCCTCCTTCTGCACTGTAGGGTTTCTATGATCCGAAGATTCTATGAATGCTTATGCAGCATTAGGAGAGAGTTGCATAGATAGGGACGGAGAGGAAGAGAGGAATGGAGAGCCAGGCAAAGCCAGGCGAGAGAGAGAGAACGAGAGAGAAGGAGATCTTACAGGGAACGTTTAAATAAGAAGAGAATTAAACAGACAGATCGACAGAAGGAGATATTCATTAATAGAACGGAAATTTGACATAACTCAGTTTAACAGGGACACAAATACATCTATAGACAGAGAAGGTCTAAAAGAAAATGGTAGAACTCGGAGAGAAACAGATCAGTACAGCATGATCGCGTGAAAGAGATATGAAAAAGAGAGAAACAACACAGAGGAATAGATGTACATGAAGAGAAATTGGTCGCTGTTTAGATGGAGAACCATGTAACTATGAGAGAGAAGGGAGAGGCAGAGATACAAGGATTACAAGAGGGGTCAATAGAGAGACAGAAAGAAGACATAGAGATAGAAACAGAAAGACAGGTAGCGACAGAGAGAGACAGCCGGCAAGAGCAAGACGGAGAGCGACAGAGAGGCAGAGAGACAGAGAGGGAGAGATCGAGAGAGATAAAGAGGCAGAGAGAGAGACACTGAAACAGAGAGAGAGACAGACAGACAGACAGACAGAGGGAGAGTGAGAAAGAGAGACAGAGAGAGTGAGAGCCAGGGAGAGAGAGACAGAGACAGAGAGAGAGAGACAATGAGAATGAGAGACACAGAGAGAAACACTCACACACACACACACAGATACAGAGTGAGAGAAATAGAGAGAGGGAGAGGGAGGGAGAAAAAGAGACGCAGAAATGGGAGAAGAAGACATACTGACCAAGGAAAATAGCTTTAACTGACTCTGGGAATGTCATGATGTGGAGATGCCGGCGTTGGACTGGGGTAAACACAGTAAGAAGTTTAACAACACCAGGTTAAAGTCCAACAGGTTTATTTGGTAGCAAAAGCCACACAAGCTTTCGAGGCTATGTAATCAGACGTTTCAATTTCACGCATCGCCAAATCAGCCACTGACCACTAACTATGTCAATATGGCCGAGTCATTCAGAAGAACACAAGCAATAGAAGCAGCAGGAGGCCACCCAGACCTCCCAGGCCGCTCTGCTATGTAATAACATCATGGCTAATCTTCAGCAAATCCTCCAGTTTCCCGCCCGTCACCCAAATCCATCAATCCACTGGCGCTCACAATGCTATCTCACTGACTGAACCTCCACGACTCTCTGGGTTACAATAAAGAGGAAGTACGTCTTCAGAAAGCGAAACCCTGAACTTTTAAGAAGCCTGTGATAGATTAATGATTGATTGGATTCATAGAATCATAGAATCCGGACAGTGCAGAAAGAAGCAATTCGGCCCATCGACCATGCACCAACAAAAATCCAACCCAAGGCCTATAATCCCATAACCCCACTTATTTACCCTGCCAATCCCTCTGACACTAAGGGGCAATTTAGGATGGCCAATCCACCTAACGTACATATCTTCGGACGTGGGAGGAAACCAGTGCACCCGGAGGAAACCTACACATGCATAGGGGAACGTGCAGACTCCACTCAGACAGTGTGGAATTGAACCTGGGTATCTGGCGCTGTGAATTAGCAGTGCTAGCCATTGGGTTAACGTGCCTTCAATTTCCATGGAGGCAATCGGAAATAGAGGCACTAGTAATTTACAAGGATGGGCTACTCTTCGTAAAAGTTAGCACTGAGTAGTTTTAGAAACATAGAAACATAGAAAACTACAGCAGAAAACAGGCCCTTCGGCCCCACAAGTTGTGCCGAACATATCCCTACCTTTTAGGCCTCCCAATAACCCTCCATCCTATTAAGTCCCATGTCCTCATCCAGGAGTCTCTTAAAATACCCTATTGAGTTCTAGGGAATAGAAATGACCCTGGTAATTATAGGTCGGTTAGTCTTACTTCGGTGGTTGGTAAATTGATGGAAAAGGTCCTTAGGGATGGGATTTACGACCATTTAGGAAGATGCGGATTAATCCGGGATAGTCAGCACAGATTCGTGAAGGGCAAGTCATGCCTCACAAATTTGACTGAATTTTTTGAGGAGGTAACTAAGTGTGTTGATGAAGGGAGGGCAGTTGATGTCATATACATGGATTTTAGTAAGGCGTAAGATAAGGTCCCCCATGGTCGGCTTATGACGAAAGTAAGGAGGTGTGGGATAGAGGGAAAGTTGGCAGATTGGATAGGTAACTGGCTATCTGATCGAAGACAGAGGGTGGTGGTGGATGGAAAATTTTCGGACTGGAGGCAGTTTGCGAGCGGAGTGCCACAGGGATCAGTGCTTGGTCCTCTGCTCTTTGTGATTCTTATGAATGACTTAGAGGAGGGGGCTGAAGGGTGGATCAGTAAATTTGCTGATGACACCCAGATTGGTGGAGTAGTGGATGAGGTGGAGGGCTGTTGTAGGCTGCAAAGAGACATAGATAGGATGCAAAGCTGGGCTGCAAGATGGCAAATGCAGTTTAACACTGATAAATGTGAAGTGATTCATGTTGGTAGGACTAATTTTAATGTGGATTACAGGGTCAAATGTCGGGTTCTGAAGACTGTGGAGGAACAGAGAGATCTTGGGGTCCATATCTACAGATCTCTAAAGGTTGCCACTCAAGTGGATAGAGCTGTGAAGAAGGCCTATAGTGCGTTAGCTTTTATTAACAGGGGATGGAGTTTAAGAGCCGTGGGGTTATGGTGCAACTGTACAGGACCTTGGTGAGACCACATTTGGAATATTGTGTGCAGTTCTGGTCACCTCACTATAAGAAGGATGTGAAAGTGGTGGAAAGAGTGCAGAGGAGATTTACCAGAATGCTGCCTGGTTTGGAGGGTAGGTCTTATGAGGAAAGGTTGAGGGAGCTAGGGCTGTTCTCTCTGGAGCGGAGGAGGCTGAGGGGAGACTGAATAGAGGTTTATAAAATGATGAAGGGGATAGATAGAGTGAACGTTGAAAGATCATTTCCTCGGGTGGATGGAGCTATTACAAGGCGGCATAACTATAGGGTTCATGGTGGAGATTTACGAAGGATATCAGAGGTAGGTTCTTTACGCAGAGTGGTTGGGGTGTGGAATGGACTGCCTGAGTGATAGTGGAGTCAGACACTTTAGGAACATTTAAGCGGTTATTGGATAGGCACATGGAGCACACCAGGATGATAGGGAGTGGTATAGCTTGATCTTGGTTTCAGATAAAGCTCGGCACAACATCGTGGGCCGAAGGGCCTGTTCTGTGCTGTACTGTTCTATGTTCTATGTTCTATGAGTTTGCCTCCAGCACCATTGACGGCAGCCGATTGCACTCGCCCATCACCCTCTGTGTGAAAAACTTCCCCCTAACATTTCCCCTGTACCTGAACCCCAGCACCTTAAACCTGTGTCCTCGAGTAGCAACCATTTCCACCCTGGGAATAAGCCTCTGAGAGTCCACCCGATCTATGCCTCTCAACATCTTATGTACCTCTATTAGGTCTCCTCTCATCCTCCGTCTCTCCAAGGAGAACAGACCGAGCTCCCTCAGCCTGTCCTCATAAGGCATGGCAATCAATCTAGGCAACATCCTTGTAAATCGCGTCGGCACCCTTTCAATCTTTTTCACATCCTTCCTGCAATGAGGCGACCAGAACTGATCACAGTACTCCAAGTGGGGTCTGACGAGGGTCTTATATAGCTGCATCATTATCCCCGGACTCCCAAACTCACTCCCTCGATTGATAAAGGCAAGCACACCATACGCCTTCTTAACCACCTCCTCCACCTGTGGTGCCGATTTTAGAGTCCTCTGGACCCGGACCCTAAGGTCCTTCTGATCCTCCACAGTACTAAGAGTCTTTCCCTTTATATTGTACTCCTTCATCCAATTTGACCTGCCAAAATCGATCACGACGCATTTATCTGGGTTGAAATCTATCTGCCACTTCTCCACCCAGTCTTGCATCCTATCTATGTCCCTCTGTAACTTTTGACATCCCTCCAGACTATCCACAACCCCAACAACCTTCGTCTCGTCGGCAAACTTACCAACCCATCCCTCCACTTCCTCATCCAGGTCATTTATGAAAATGACAAACAGCAAGGGTCCCAGAACAGATCCCTTCGGCACACCACTGGTGACTGACCTTCATTTAGAAAAAGACCCATCTATGCACACTCTCTGCCTCCTTTGGGCAAGCCAGGTCTGCATCCACATGGCAGCAGCCCGTTGGATCCCATGCCCTCTTACTTTTTCTAGAAGCCTTGCATGGGGGACCTTATCGAACGCCTTGCTAAAATCCATATAAACCACATCTACCGCTTTCCCTTCATCAATGTGTTTAGTCACATTTTCGAAGAACTCCACCAGGCTCGTCAGGCACGATCTGCCTTTGACAAACCCTGTTGAGTATTCTTGAGCATACTAAACCTCTCCAAATGCTCATAAATCTTGTCCCTCATGATCTTCTGCATCAGCTTATCAACCACTGAGGTTAGACTCACCAGTTGGTAATTTCCTGGGTTATCCCTATTCCCCTTCTTGAAGATAGGAACCACATCCGCAATCCTCCAATCCTCCAGCACCTCTCCCGTCTCCATCGACGACGCAAAGATAATCGCCAGAGGCTGTGCAATCTCTTTCCTCGTCTCCCACACTAACCTGGGGTACATCCCATCCGGACCCGGCGACTTATCTATCTTGATGCCATTCAAAGATTCCAGCACAACCTCTTTCTTAAAGTCCACATACTCAATCTTTTCAGTCCACCGCAAGCCCACAGTACATCCACCCATGTCCTTCCCCTCTGTGAGAACCGAGGCAAAATAATCATTAAGCACCTCTGCCATTTCTACTTGTTCCGGACTGATTTTCCCGCCTTCACCTTTTATAGGCCCTGTTCCTTCACGTCTCATCGTGGACATTTTGAATATCTACCTCTCTGAGCAGCGACACTGTCACTGAGAACATGATCAGCAGAGTTGATCTGAACGGCGCAAGTACAGCGAGCGCCGCTGCTCCAAGTTTCCGCCGAGAGGCTGATGTAAGTCCTCACAGTGTGGGTCCCGTCCTGTTCCAGCGTCCGTGTATCGGTCTGTCCCTCGATATCCCGCCCCGAAACACTCCAGCCGACGGGAAAGTTTCGGGAGACAAACCGCTGACCAAACACAACAACGGGACTCTTTCCATGGCGGGAATTTCTTCCAATTGCGGAGTGAGGAGGAACATGATGGGAGAACCCATCATCTTCCCATGAAAGTATTGTCTACAGAGGCTCTGTGGGTGGAAGTTCGGAGTGGGAAGGGGTCGATCACTTTGCTGGGAGTTTTCTAAAGGCCGCCCAATAGTCACAGGGAGGTGGAGGAGCAGACAGTGAAACTGATCCTGGAGAGATGAAATAATAGCAGAGTTGTTGTGATGGGAGACTTTAATTTCCCAAACATAGATTGGACTATTCCGAGGGTAAGGGGATTGGACAGGGAGGAGTTCGTTAGGTGTGTTCAGGAGGGTTTCCTGACACAGCATGTGGACAAGCCTCCAAGTGGAGAGGCTGTACTTGATCTGATACTGACCAATGAATCTGGACAGGTGTCAGATCTCTCAGTGGAGAGCATCTTGGGGATAGCGATCATAACTCTATCTCCGTTAATGCTTGCATTGGAAAAAGAGAGGATCAGGCAAGCTCGGAAAGCGATTATATGAGTAAGGGGAAATATGAAGACATAAGGCAGCAAATTAGAGGAGTAAATTGGAAGGAGGTATTCTCGGGGAAATGTACTGAAGAGAGGCGGCAGTTTTTCAAGGAATGCCTGTTTCGAATTCTACAGGACAACTTTCCGAGCAGACAGGGAGGAGTTGGTAGGTTAAAGGAACCGTGGTGCACAAAAGCTGTGCGGGACCGAGTCGAGTACAAAAGGTTCAGAGAGCTTGGCGAGGATAGGGATCTAGATGAGTATACGACTTGTAGGAAGGGAAAAAAGAAGGAAATTAGGAGAGCCAGAAGGGGTCACGAGAAGGCATTGGCAGGTGGGATTAAGGAAAACCCTAAGGCGTTCCATCAATATGCTCAATTTGTGAAGGAATAGGGCCTATAAAAGGGCCTATAAAAGGTGAAGGAATAGGTCCTATAATCGGGCCTATAAAAGGTGAAGGCGGGAACGTCTGTACGGGGAACCAGTAGAAATGGCAGAGGTGCTTAATGAGTATTTTGCCTCTGTTTACACGGAGGAGAAGGACCTGGGTGGATGTACTGCGGGCTTGCGGTGGACTGAAATGATTGAGTATGTGGACTTTAACAAAGAGGTTGTGCCGGAATCTTTGAATGACATCAAGATAGATAAGACGCCGGGTCTGGATGGCATGTACCCCAGGTTACAGTGGGAGGCGAGGGAAGAGATTGCAGAGCCTCTGGCGATGATGTTTGAGTCGTCGATGGAGATGGGAGAGGTGCCCGAGGATTGGAGGATTGTGGATGTAGTTCCTATTTTCAAGAAGGGGAATAGAGATAGCCCAGGAAATTACCGACCGGTGAGTCTAACCTCAGTGGTTGGTAAGCTGATGCAGAAGATCCTGAGGGATAAGATTTATGAGCATTTGGAGCGATTTAGTATGCTCAAGATTACTCAACATGGCTTTCTCAAAGGCAGATCGTGCCTTACGAGCCTGGTGGAGTTCTTCAAAAATGTGACTTATCACATTGACGAAGGGAAAGTGGTAGATGTAGTCTATATGGATTTTAGCAAAGCGTTCGATAAGGTCCCCAATGCAAGGCTTCTAGAAAAAGTGAGAGGGCATAGGATTCAAGGGGCTGCTGCCCTCTGGATCCAGAACTGGCTTGCCCAAAGGATATCGCGCTCGACTCATCGATCAACAGTTCCGACGCACCACAGCGAAAAAGCGCACCGACCTCCTCAGAAGACAAACACGGGACACGATGGACAGAGTACCCTTCGTCGTCCAGTACTTCCCCGGAGCGGAGAAGCCATGGCATCTCCTCCGGAGCCTTCAACATGTCATTGATGAAGACAAACATCTCGCCAATGCCATCCCCACACCCTCACATCTTACCTTCAAACAACCGCGCAACCTCAAACAGACAAATTGTCCGCAGCAAACTACCTATCCTTCAGGAGAACAGTGACCACGACACCACACAACCCTGCCACAGCAACCTCTGCAAGACGTACCGGATCATCGACATGGATGCCATCATCTCACATGAGAACACCATCTACCAGGTACACGGTACTTACTCTTGCAACTCGGCCAACGTTGTCTACCTGATACGTTGCAAGGAAGGATGTCCCGAGGCATGGTACATTGGGGAAACCATGCAGACGCTACGACAACGGATGAATGAACACCGCTCGACAATCACCACGCAAGACTGTTCTCTTCCTGTGGGGGAGCACTTCAGCAATCACGGGCATTTAGCCTCTGATCTTCAGGTAAGCGTTCTCCAAGGCAGCCTTCACGACACACGACAGCGCAGAGTCGCTGAGCAGAAACTGATAGCCCAGTTCCGCACACATGAGGACGGCCTAAACCGGGATGTTGGATTTATGTCACATTATCAGTAACCCCCACAGCTTGCCTCCTGGACTTGCGGGCTATCCTGTCAGGAGACAATACACATTTCTTTAACCTGTGCTTAATGCTCCCTCCACCCACATTGTCAGTATCTTTAAGATCTGGTTGGCTGTGGGGATTCGCATTCTAATCAGTATTCTGTAACTTGATTTTGTGTCTCTGTGCCCTGTTTGAGAGCACATTTCCACTCCATCTGACGAAGGAGCAGCGCTCCGAAAGCTAATGGTATTTGCTACCAAATATTCCTGTTGGACTTTAACCTGGTGTTGTTAAAACTCTTACTGTGTTGACCCAAAGGAGGCAGAGAGTGAGTATAGATGGATATTTTTCTAAATGGAGGTCGGTCGCCAGTCGTGTGCCACAGGGATCTGTTCTAGGACACTTGTGGTTTGTCATTTTCATAAATGACCTGGATGAGGAAGTGGAGGGATGGGTTTGTACGTTTGCCGACGACACGAAGGTTGATGGAGATGTGGATAGTCTGGAGGGATGTCAGAGCGACATAGTTCGGATGCAAGACTGGGCGGAGAAGTGGCAGATGGACTTCAACCCAGATAAATGCGTCGTGATCGATTTTGGCAGGTCAAGTGGGATGAAGGAGTACAATATAAAGGGAAATCCTCTTAGTACTGTAGTGGATCAGAAGGACCTTGTGGTCCGGGTCCATAGCACTCTAAATGCGGCCCCGCAGGTGGAGGAGGTGGTTAAGAAGGCGTATGGTGTGCTGGCCTTTATCAATCGAGGGATTCAGTTTAGGAGTCCGGGGATGATGATGCAGCTATATAAGACCCTCGTCAGACCCCACTTGGAGTACTGTGCTCAGTTCTGGTCGCCTCATTACAGGAAAGATGTGGAAATGATTGAAAGGGTGCAGAGGAGATTTACAAGGATGTTGCGTGGATTGATTGGCATGTCTTATGAGGATAAACTGAGGGAGCTCGGTCTTTTCTCCTTGGAGAGGCGGAGGATGAGAGGAGACCTAATAGAGGTATATAAGATGTTGAGAGGCATAGATCGGGTGGCCTCTCAGAGGGTTTTTCTCAGGGGGGAAATGGCTGCTCCGAGAGGACACAGGTTTAAGGTGCTGTGGGGTAAGTACAGGCGAAATGCTGGGGGACGTTTTTCACACAGAGGGTAGTGGGCGAGTGGAATCGGCTGCCGTCAGTGGTGGTGGAGGCAAACTCAATAGGGTCTTTTGAGAGACTCCTGGATGAGTACATGGGACTTAATAGGATGGAGGGTTATAGGTAGGCCTACAAGGTAGGGATATGTTCGGCACAACTTCTGGGACCGAAGGGCCTGTTTTGTGCTGTAGTTTTCCTGTGTTTCTAACCCGCTACATCCGGCAAATAAAACAGAGAATCCATTAACAAGGGGATTTTTCACAGTGGCTGCATTACATTATTAATGCATGCAACTTGTGACACCAATGAATAAACTTTAAACTTTTACAGTTGGAACAGGACAAATTTTAGTGGCTCTTCAAATGCTCAATTCAATTGAAAAAATGAAAATGTTTAACTTTGATCACCAGCGTGGAGACGTTTCCGTATATTAATCATCTGACCGTGTCATGGCGCATTGCACAGTCATACATTCCAGAATCGTTTCTCCGGGTATCTGCAATGATCAGAGAATAATTATCCTCTTCGTCAGAAATCTCACTTGAAAACTTCCCCGCCGCTGGAAGATGCTTGCTCGTGGTGTAAACGAGCTTCATGTCACTGATCTCCCTCTGCCTGTACCAGTAGACGAAATGAGGACCTGAGACCTGGATGTGACAGTTGAGTTGAACACGATCCCCCACCCGGAGTGTCTGAACCGGCGGAGACTGGGACAAGATGGATTGAGATACTAAAACTGAGAAACAGAGAGAAAACGAGTGTCACCTCAGGTTATTGAGCATTCGTCCAACCGACGAAGATACGCAGATACGAATGTTTCTTGTCCAAAAACTGGGTTCACAATTAGTATCATGCTGATTAAGAAGGGAGGGAGGCAGCTGACGAGAAATTATAGGCCGGTTAGCCTGACTTCGGTCATTGGCAAGATTTTAGAATCCATTATTAAACATGAATTGTGGACTACTTGGAAGTTCCTGATAAAATAGGACTGAGTTTGCACGGCTTCGTCAAGCGGATGTCATGTTTGACAATTCTGTTCGAGTTCTTTGAGTGGATAACAAGGAAGGTAGATAAAGGAAAACCAGAGGATGTGATTTATTTAGATTTGCAAAAGGCCTTTGACAAGGTGCCGCATCGGAGAGTGTTAAGTAATTTGAGAGCCCATGAAGTTAAGGGTATGATCCTGGCATAGATAGAGGATTGGCTGACATGGCAGAAGTCAGATAGTGGGGATAAAGGTGTCTTTTTCAGGATGGCAGGTGGAGACTAGTGATGTGCCTCAGGGGTCGGTGCTGGGACCAAAACAATTTCACAATATACATTAACGATTTGGAAGAAGGAACTGCAGCCACTGTTGCTCGGTTTGCAGATGATACAAAGTAATGTAGAGGGACAGGTAGTATTGAGAAAGCAGCGGCGGGGGGGGGGGGGGTGGGGGGGGGGGGGGCTGCAGAAGGACTTGGACAGGTTAGGAGAGTTTGCAAAGATGTGGCAGATGGAGTACAATGTGGAAAAGTGTGAGGTTATGCACTTTGGAAAGAGGAATGAAGGTATAAACTATTTTCTAAATGGGGAAATGTTCAGGAAATCAGAAAAAAAACAAAGTGAATTGAGAGTCATTGTCATGATTCTCTTCATGTTAACGTGCAGATTCAGTCAGCAGTTAGGAAGGCAAATGCAATGTTAACAGTGATGTCAAGAGGGCTCGAATACAAGGGCAGGGATGTATTTCTGAAGCTGTTTTAGGCTCTGGTCAGACAAATTTGGAGTATTGTGAGCAGTTTTGGGCCCCCATATCTGAAGGATGTGCTGGCCTTGGAAAGGGTCCAGAGGGGGTTCACAAGAATGGTCCCTGGAATGAAGAGCTTGTCATATGAGGAACGGCAGAGGACTCTGGGTCTGTCCTCCTTTGAGTTTAGAAGGATGAGGGGGGATTTTATTGAAACTTACATGATACTGCGAGGCCAGGATAGAATGAACATGGAGAGGATGTTTCCACCGGGAGGAAAAACTAGAACAAGAGGGAAAAACATCAGTCGAAAGGGACAATCCTTTAAAACAGAGATGAGGAGGAATTTCTTCAGCCAGAAAATGTTGAAACTGTGGAACCCTTTGCCGCAGAAGGCTGTGGAGGCCAGGTCATTGAGTGTCTTTAAGACAGAGACAGATAAGTTCTTGATTAACATGAGGGATCAGGGGTGAAGTGGAAAAGGCAGGAGAAGGAGGATGAGAAAAATATCAGCTGTGATTGAATGGTGGAGCAGACTCAATGGGTCGAGTGGCCTAATTCTGCTCTGATGTCTTATGGTCTTACGGTCTTCTGATTGCGCCATTTTCTTACTCGCATTCTAATGGCAGAATTCAACACAATTCCCCGGAAATCTGGTTGAAACACCGGAGTGGACACATGGGAACTATTTCTTTAAATTATTCGTTCATGGGTACACGGGCATCGCTGGCTGGTTAGCTTTCATTGCCCATCCCTAGTTTCCCTTGGAGAGCAGTTGAGAGTCAATCACAATGCAGTGGCTCTGGAATCACATACAATCCAGACGAGATAATGACGGCAGATTTCCTTGCCTGAAGGACATCAGTGAACCACATGGGGTTTTCCGGCAATTGGGAATGATTTCATGGTCATCGGAAGATTCTTAATTCCAGATATTCGTGAATTTAATAAATTAAAGAAGTTCGACAAAGCAACATTTTTCAGAGAATGTATTCCGTCATTTGTACTTTGTTCTGCTTTTCCACTATCTTTGAGCACTTAACTTGCGTCCAGAGTTGATAATTTAGTCTAACGTTTGAATTGAAAAGCCCTCTTCTCCACAGGTGCCCATATTGTCAATGGAGAATGCTCACATTTTTTGTCACGGATAGGTGACATTGAACCCCAGCCCGAGATACAATTCTGACCTTGAGCGAGTGCCTGTGTGGAGTTTGAACGCTCTCACCGTGTCTGCGTGGGTTTCCTCCAGGTGTTCCTGTTCCCATTCCGCTCCAAAGATGTGCAGGTGAGGTGGATTGGCCATGCCAAATTGCCCCCTAGTGTCCCAGAACGTGGAGGCCATGTGGATTGGCCATGCTAAATTGCCCTTAAGGGCCAAAGAATAGGAGCAGTGGACATGAAAAATTGCCCCACAGTATCATTATTGCAATGGAGACGGATAGGGACTTACTGCAGGGCAAGGTTTATGATTGGGGGAGGGGTAATTATGACGCGATTGGCAGGAATTAGGGAGAGTAAGATGGGAACAGAAACTGTCAGGGAAAGGCACAAATGAAAAGTGGAGCTTGTTCAAGGAACGAATACTGAGTGTCCTTCAAAGGTATGTCCCTGTCAGGCAGGGTGGAAATGACTGAATGAGGGAACCATGGTTCTCAAAAGAGGTTGAATGTCTTGTCAGGAGGAAAAAGGAAGCGTATGTCAGGATGAGGAAACGAGGTTCAGTTGGGTCGCTTGAGGGGTACAAGGTAGCAAGGAATGAGGTAAAAAAAAGGGCTCAGGAGAGCTAAGAGGGGGCATGAGAAGTCCTTGGCGGGTCGGATCAAGGAAAACCCCAAGGCTTTTTACTCTTGTGTGAGAAATAAAAGAATGACCAGGGTGAGGTTAGGGCCGGTCAAAGACAGTAGTGGGAGCTTGTGCATGGAGTCAGAAGAGATAGGAGAGGCGATGAATGAATACTTTTCTTCAGTATTCACCAAGGAGAGAGGCCATATTTGTGAGGATGAGTGTGAGATACAGGCTGATAGGCTGGAGGGGATACAGGCTGATAGGCTGGATGTTCTGAGGGAAGATGTATTAGCAATTTTGAAAAACCTGTGGGTCGATAAGTCCCCTGGGCCAGATGGGATATATCCTAGGTTTCTTTGGGAGGCAAGGGATGAGATTGAAGAGCCTTTGGCTTTGATGTTTGGGTCCTCACTGTCCACGGGGATAGTGCCAGAGGACTGGAGAGTGGCGAATGTTGTTCCTCTGTTCAAGAAAGGGAATAGGAATGACCCTGGTAATTATAGGCCGGTTAGTCTTACTTCGGTGGTCTTTAAGTTAATGGAAAACGTCCTAAGGGATAGGATTTATGACCATTTGGAAAGATGCAGCTCCATCCGTGATGGTCAGCACGGATTCGTGAAGGGTAAGTCTAGCCTCACAAATTTGATTGAATTTTTTGAGGAGTTAACTAAGTGTTTAGATGAAGGTAGAGAAGTTGATGTCGTATACATGGATTTTAGTAAGGCGTTTGATAAGTTTCCCCATGGTAGGCTCATGACGAAAGTAAGGAGGTATGGGATAGAGGGAACTTTGGCCGATTGGATAAGTCACTGGCTATCTCAGAGAAGACAGAGGGTGGTGGTGCATGCAAAATATTCAGGCTCACACCAGTTATCAGCGGTGTACCACAGGGATCATTGCTGGGTCCTCTGTTATTTGTGAGTTGTATCAATGACTTGGTGGAGGTGGCTGAAGGGTGGGTCAGTAAATTTGCTGATGACACCAAGATTCGTGGACTAGTGAATGAGGTGTAGGGCTGTTGTCGGCTGCAAAGAGACATTGATAGGATGCAGAGCTGGGCCGAAAAATGGCAGATGGAGTTTAACACTGATAAGTGCGAGGTGATTCAATTTGGTAGGACAAATTTGAATGCGAATTCAAAAATGCATATCTCACAGATATTGCAAATTGGCTCTGCAGAAATGTGTTAAGATGGATAAGTTAATCCTCCTGGAGGGTTCAGGACAGGATAAGTTAATCCTCCTAACCTCAATTCATTCATTCAGAAATTTACTTCAACAGTGGGCAGTATATGATTTAATATGGTCCGATTTATTATTGGCATATCTATCGGGATACATTGAAAAGTATTGTTTCTTGTGCGCTACACAGACAAAACATACCGTTCATAAAGTTCATAGATTTGATTTATCATTGTGACATCTAATGGGGCACAATGAAAAGTACTACGTCCTACGTACTATCCAGACAAAACATGCCGTTCAGAGAGTACATAGAATTGATATATTTTGACTCTTATTGCCACATATGATGGGACACAATGAAAGGTATTGTTTCTAATGCGCTATGTAGCAAAGCTTAGCGTTCACAGACTGTGTGCAGAATGTAGTGATACAGTCAGAGCTAGGGTGGAGAGAAAGATCAGCTTCAAATAAGATAGGTCCGTTCAAACATCTCATGGCAGCAGGGAAGAAGCTGTTCTTGAGTCGGTTGATGATCTCATACTTTTTTACTTTTTTCGATGGATAAAGATGGAAGAGAGTATGCCCATCTTCCGCGGTGTACTTGATTATGCTGGCTGCTTTTGCCGAGGCAACAGGAGGTGCAGGCAAACACAATAGATGTGGGGCTAATTTGTGTGATGGACTGGGCTTTGATCACAATACTTTGTATTTTCGTGCTGTTTTGCTCAGAGCAGGAGCCATACCAAGCTTTAAAACATCCGGAAAGGACGCTTTCAATGTGCATTTGCAAAACTTTTTGGGAGCCGTAGTGGACATGCCAAATTTGCTAAGCCTCCTGAGAAATTAGAAGAAAGTAGAAGAGTTAGTGGGCTTTCCGAACTCTAGTGTTGGCGTGGCGGGTCCAGGACAGGTTGTTGGTATTCTGAACACCTAGAAATTTGAAGCTTGCGACCATTTCCTCTTCACCAGCATGTCCTCCCTGGCGCTTCCTGAATTTGATGACATTCAGCCATTGCTCACGGCAAATTAATAAACCCTCAGGTCGGAAAGTTAACCACACTCTGAATAAATCTGAAAGTAAAGTGAAAATTGTTGAACGTTCACTGTCGTGGAACTGCTTTTGGGAACGAATTGGTTTTCAGATGGTCTTAAAAATAATGAGACAGTCAATTAGCTGTACAAAACGTTTCACTTCCGCGCTTGCCACAGTTCCATTTGTTCACACGCTTATTTGAAGCAAGAAACTACAATTCGTATTTTTAAGTGATGGCGATAAATCGTAGGTGCATGGTGGCAGAGTGGGTTAGCACTGCTGCCTGAGGGCGCCAGGGGCTGACGTTTAATTCCCGCCTTGGGTGACTATCTATGCGGAGTCTGCATGCTCTCGTTTTCTCGACTTGGATTTCCTCTGGGTGCTTCGCTTTCCTCCCACAGTCTGAAAAACGTGCTCATTAGGTGCATTGGCCATGCTAAAGTTTCCTTCAGTGAACCCAAACAGGCACCGTCGTGTGGAGGATGGTTAGGAATGAAAGCATCGAAGCAAGAGCGAGTTATTTTCCCATTATTGAATAGTGTCACAAGTAGGCTTACATCAATAGTGCAATGACATTTCTGTGAAAACCCCTCGTCTGTACGCTCTGGTGCCTGTTCTGGTACAATCGGCCAGTGTACCTATCCAGCACGTCTATCGGACGGTGGGAGGAAACTGGAGCACCTGGAGGAAACCGTCGCGGACACGGGGAGACAGTGCAAACTCCACACAGCCAGTGAGCTGAGCCGGGAATCGAACCCAGGTTCCTGAAACTGTGAGGCAGAAGTGCTAACCACAGCAATACAGTCAGCGTGGGGTGTGGCCGGGACGGCAATTGGAGGTTGTCATACTTTAAAATCCCCTCTGCTGCTTCCACTTATTTCAAGAAAATAGCAATCTTCCTGATTTGTTACCGTGCGTTCGTGTAGACATTACACAGTGCGATCCCAGTGAGCCGCTGGTGAAGGCATTATTCCCAACATTAATGAGCTACATCAATCTGAATGTGAAGAGCCTGGTGGGAACCATGACTGACAAAATGGGTTCTGACATGAGCAGCGAGTGTTAAGCCTCACTGAGTGCCTGAACTATTTTGCAGAAATGCTTGAGTCAGTCGAGGCAGCTGGAGAGAGCGGGGCTCAGTAGCAAAGAGGTACATTGCCTGTGGCCGCAGCTGTTCGTTGTGAATTTCAGAACACCCTTACTCACAGCCCATTCGGTGCTTTGCAAAACTCACTGAAGGGAGGAGATCGCTTGCCAAGATTGCGACCGCTTCACCACCTGATGCTTGAGATGGAAAATGATGTTCAAGCAAAAGCTGTCAATGCATTTCCTGTTTTAATAGTTGTGGTGCTTTATGCACAGAACACCCTCCAGTGGTCAAACGCTGGGACTAAGTGTTCAAATGCAGATTAATGAGTGTGTCCAGCCTGGGGTGGATTATAAGAACATAAGGCATTTGGCAAGGTGCCGCACCAGAGACTGACAAGGTGCCGCACCAAAGACTGCTACATAAGATAAAAGTGCACGGTGTTACGGGTAATGTATTAGTATGGCTAGAGGATTGGTTGACGAACAGAAAGCAAAGAGTGCGGTAAATTGGTGTTTTTCTGGTTGGCGATCAGTGACTAGTGGTGATCCTCAGGGATCAGTGTTGGGACTGCAATTGTTTACGATTTACACAGATGATTTGGAGTTGGGGAACAAGTGTCGTGTGTCAAAATTCGCAGATGACATTAAGATGGGTGGAAGAGCAAAGTGTGCAGAGGACACTGAAAGTCTGCAAAGGGATATAGATAATCTAAGTGAGTGGGCGAGGGTCTGGCAGATGGAGTACAATGTTGGTAAATGTGAGGTCATCCATTTTGTTCGGAATAACAGCAAAATGAACGATTATTTAAATGGTAAAAAATTGCAACATGCTGCTGTGCAGAGGTCCCTGGGTGTCCTTGTGCAGGGATCTCAAGGAGTTGGTTTGCAGGTGCAGCAGGTAATTCAGAAGGCAAATGGAATTTTGTCCTTCATTACTAGAGAGGTGGAGTTTAAAAACAGCGAGGTCATGTTGCAGCTGTATAAGGTGCTGGTAAGGTCACATTTGGAGTACTGTGTACAGTTTCGGTCTCCTTACTTGAGAAAGGATATACTGGCACTGGAGGGGGTGCAGAGGAGATTCGCGAGGTTGATTCCGGAGTTGAGAGTTTTGGCTTATCAGGAAAGACTGAGTAGACTGGGGCTATACTCATTGGAATTCAGAAGAATGAGGGGAGATCATATAGAAACATATAAGATTATGAAGGTAATAGATAAGATACAATTAGGGAACTTGTTTCCACTGGCGGGTGAAACTCGAACTAGGGGCATAGCCTCAAAATAAGGGGAAGCAGATTTTGGACTGAGTTGTGGTGGACACATGTTCGATTCCCGGTTTGGATCACTGTCTGCATTGAGATTGCACATTCTCCCCGAGTCTGCGTTGGTTTCCTCCGTGTGCTAAGGTTTCTTCCCAGAGTCCAAGAAACTGCAGGTTAGGTAGATTGACCATGCTAAAATTATCCCTTTGTACCAGGGGGCTAGCTCGGGTAAATGCATGTGGTTGTAGGGATGGGGCCTGGCTGAGATTCAGGTCGGTGCAGACTCGATGGGCGGAATGCCTCCTTTTGCTCTTTAGGATCCTATGATTCAGATAATCAGGACAGTAAGAAGTCTCACAACACCAGGTTAAAGTGCAACAGATGTATTTGGTAGCAAGGGCTGTCGCAGCGCTGCCCCTTCATCACGAAGCCCCTCCCCGCTCCCAGGAATCGCTCTGCGAGGGGGGCGGAGGGGGGGGGGTCACTGTTGACGGGACAGGAAGATCCCGCTGGCTGTAAAATTCTGATCACTGTACGTTCCGGAACGCACCTCAAAACAGTCCAGAATCCAGGTCGACAGGGGGAAGGAACGCCCTATTCCACACGGGGATGGGAGGGATGGGGGTTCTGGATCGCTCCCCACCCTCCGCACTCTATACCACCTCAGCGAGCACGGTGGATAACTGTGGCCAATTGGAAGCGCCGACTGTAAATTAAACACTGGCTTTATTGACATAGAAACAGATGATAAATGGGTAAAACAGCTCAGTCCAGTGAGGGACATTCTCCCACACGGACCCTCAGACGCAAGGTCACTTGGGGTAAAGGTAAAACCTCATGGAGTGTGGGAGGAAACTGGAGAACCTGGACGAAACCCACGCAGACGCGGGGAGAAAGTGCAAACTCCACACAGACAGTGACCCAAGCCCGGAATTGAACTCAGGTCACCGGCGCTGTGCGGCAGCAGTACAAACCACTTTGCCACCGTGCCTCCCTGTTGATGTATTCGCTGTGAATTATTTTGTTTCGCGACTCATTTTGTTGAAGTTGCTTGCGCAATGCACTGGGAAAATACTAAACCAACTGCAGGGGCAAATATCTGTAACACCTATAAGTTGTCGTTTGTACAAGAGACTTCAGTTCAAATTTGTACTAACTGTGCACAAATGCGCCCTGCATCGTACAAAAAGGAAATTCCGACACTGGAATCAGCGCAAACAGTTTCTCAGAAGGATAGCAGGGCGGAGCTGTCATTAATACAAGGAAAGGAAAAACAGACAGGGTCTCTTTTTATTCAAGAACACACGGCTGAGATGTAACAGAATAGATGTCCTAAAAATTGGATCAGCAGCACCTACTCAGTGACAATTTTCAGTTTATGGGGAGGCAATGGCCTCGTGGTATTATCGCTAGACTATTAATCCAGAAACACAGTTCGTGCTCTGAGGAAACGATTAGAATCCTGCCACGGGAGCTGATTTAAATTTGAGTTCAATATAAAAATCTGGAACTAAGGATCCACTGATGAGCATGAAACCATTTTTCACTTTTGGGAAAGAACGGATCTGGTTCACTCATGTCTTTTCGGGACGGAAATCTGCCATCCTTACCCGGTCTGGCCGACATGAGAATTTACAGCCACAGCAATGTGGCGCTAAAGTCTCAATGAATCTGAAATGCCCTCCACGTACAACCAGTGATGGGCAATAAATGTTGGCCAGTCAGCAGGCCCATGTCCCACGAATGATTAAAAACGTAGATATTTAAACTTTAAAATCGTTTATCCCGAACATTCAGCCTGCATGTATCCAACAGTACACTCTGAACGACAATGGAGAAAAGTGAATTATTCTGCTGTACCAGTTGGGTGCTGTGGCGCACAAACGGTGAGGATTGTCAAACGAATATTGTGTTCACCCCAACACTGCCCGACAATGTTGACATACTCTTCAGAGCAGAGTTCGTCACAGTTTCCATTGAATCTGTAAAGGCCCAACTGAATGGGACGCAGACAACGTTCGTGTGTCCACTGTGTCTGTGGAGGCTATGATGTGGAGATGACGGCGTTGGACTGGGGTGAACACAGTAAGAGTTTTAACAACACCAGGTTAAAGTCCAACAGGTTGTTTTGGTAGCAAATACCATAAGCTTTCGGAGCGCTTCTCCTTCGTCAGATGGAGTAGAAATGTGCACATTTCCACTCCGTCTGACGAAGGAGCAGCCCTCCGAAAGCTTATGGCATTTGCGACCAAATAAACCTGTTGGACTTTAACATGGTGTTGTTAAAACTCTAACTCTGTGGAGGCTTGCCAGTGAGACACAATATGAGGAAATTTCTATCAAGATGGCCGAAGAATCTCTATCTCTGATACTCATTTTCCAAATACTGAGGTTTCACTGTGAGTCAGAGACGGGTGGGAATTTTAAGCGGAATCAATTTTATAAACCAGAATGAGCGCTTTCGAAGCTGAAAGCGTGAGCCAGTGTTCAGGTGAAGGAATTTGAACTGGTCATGTCAGCTCATTTATTGGTTTCACCCATAAAGCGAAAAAAATAAGTACAGCAAGCAATGATGACAAAGAAGAATGAGATTGTGCAGTGGAGAGCACTGCTGCCTCACAGCGCTAGAGAACTGGGTTCGATATCTGGTTTGGGTCAGTATCTGTGTGGAGTCTGCATATACTCTCCCCGTTTCCGTGGGTTTCCTCCGGTCGCTCCGGATTGCTCCCACAGTCCAAAAGACGTGCTAGTTGGTGCATTGGCGTGCAGAAAATTCTCCGTCAGTGTATCCGAACAAGCGCCGGAGTGTGGAGACAAGGGGAGTTTTGCCGTAACTTCATTGCAGTGTTAATGTAAACCTACTTTTGACATTAATACAATGAACTTTAAGTTGAGGCGATTTGATTCTTAGAGTCGGCTTCAGGCATTTCAATAATCAGTGCTTATGTCGCAATAATCTCTCTAGTTACAGATTCCGAGTCCTCTCTGTCTCAGATCTTCTTCACAATGACAGCTGCAATGGGCCAAACGGTGGAATTATCCTGTGATCATACTCATGAAGTGGATTTGGTGTCCAACTGTGCCTGGTACAAACAACGTATGGGTGAAGCCCCGATACTAAGAAGCCCTACAACCTGTATTGGGGCCAACTGTATGTTTATTTCTGAAAAAGCCAATCCGGGGAATTTGTTGATTCTGAAAATTCGCAATGTCCAGACGAATGACTCTGGTTCCTACAACTGTATATAACTGTCCCGGAATGGAACCACACTCCTGGTTGGAGGTAAGAGAGCAACTGAAATTCATTCAGATTATGCAAAGCATTATCTTTTGGAGTAAACTAATCGTTAACTGTGTCCCAATCTCTCTCCAGATACTTCCACCAACAAGACGGCTATCCAGGTATTTGCCCCGCTGGGTGAGCTGGATTTGAATGATAATGTGCCCTTAGTGTGTTTGGTTAATGGAGTTTATTTCAAACGGATTGCTATTTTCTGGAATATTGCTGGCCTGGTCACTGAGGGATCAAGTGATCCCGGGACAATGGAGGAGGACGGAACCTACAACACCAGAAGTCATGTCATGGTACCGGGGCAAGTCTGGAGAAGTGACGGTGTTAGTACTTGCATTGTTCAACTGGGGACTCCAGGCAAATATTGGACGAAGAGTGTGTCCTTCCTCAAAGCAGCAGCAAGTGGGACAGGTGGGTTGTTAATCTCCGAAATGATTATTTGAATTCAACTCATAATCAGTTGGCGTAATGTTCCAAATATTAGAACATAGAACATAGAAAAACTACAGCACAAACAGGCCCTTCGGCCCACAAGTTGTGCCGAATACATCCCTTCCTTCTAGACCTACCTATAACACTCCATTCTATTACGCTCCATGTACTCATCCAGGAGTCACTTAAAAGACCCTATTGAGTTCGCCTCCACCACCACTGACGGCAGCCGATTCCACTCGCCCACCACCCTCTGTGTGAAAAACTTAACCCTAACATCTCCCCTGTACCTACCCCTCAGCACCTTAAACCTGTGTCCTCTCGTAGCAGACATTTCCACTCTGGGAGAAAGCCTCTGAGAGTCCACCCGATCTATGCCTCTCAACATCTTATACACCTCTATTAGGTCTCCTCTCATCTTGCGTCTCTCCAAGGAGAAAAGACCGAGCTCCCTCAGTTTATCCTCATAAGGCATGCCACTCAATCCAGGCAACATCCTTGTAAATCTCCTCTGCACCCTTTCAATCTTTTTCACATCCTCCCTATAGTGAGGCGAGCAGAACTGAGCACAGTACTCCAAGTGGGGTCTGACGAGGGTCTTATATAGCTGCATCATTATCCCCGGACTCCTAAACTGAATCCCTCGATTGATAAAGGCCAGCACACCATACGCCTTCTTAACCACCTCCTCCAAATGGGGGCCGATTTCAGAGTCCTATGGACCCGGACCCCAAGGTCCTTCTGATCCTTTTCAGTACTAAGAGTCTTTCCCTTTATATTGTACTCCTTCATCCCATTTGACCTACCGAAATGGACCACGACGCATTTATCTGGGTTGAAGTCCATCTGCCACTTGACAACAATCCCACCCAGGCTCTATCCCCGTAATCTCACACAGTTACACAACGAATGCCCCTGACGGTAAGCACAAATGAGTATGGCCCATCCACCTAACCTAGACATCTTTGGACACGAAGGGACAATTCAGAACCTGCATATGTTTGGGCACTAACGGGGAATTTAGCATGACCAATCCACCTTAACGCAAATCTTTGGACAGTAAGAGCCAATTCAGCATGGTGAATCCACCTAACCTCCACTCTTTGGACCATGGGAGGAAGCTGGGGCACTCAGAAGAAATCCACGCAAATATCAAGAGGGCGTGCAAACTCCACACGGAGAGTCACCCAAGCCTGTAATTGAACCCAGGTCTCTGGCGCGTTGTGGAAGCACTGCAAAGCAATGCCAAAATGGAAGAAATTAAACGTTTGATACGTCTACCTCGCGCAATCAAAATGTTCTTCAATTAATCCACTATCTGTTGGCCCCCCAAAAAATGCATAATTCTTGGTTGTCAATTCTGACAGTGGAATATTAGGTGGACAATCGACGCCAGGTTTGGTAGATATTCCTTGCCCCTCCATTGGTGAATTGGGATCGATTAGAGTTATAGAGGCATAGAGGTAATCGAATCATTGAAGTTTACAGCATGGAAACAGGCCTTCGGCCCAACTTGTCCATGCCGCCCGTTTATTTAAACCCCTAAGCTCATCCCAATTGCCCGCATTTGGCCCATATCCCTCTATACCCATCGTACCCATGTAACGATGGAAATGCTTTTTAAAAGACAAAATTGTACCCGCCTCTACTACTCCTTCTGGTAGCTTGTTCCAAATATTCACCACCCTCTGTGTGACAAACAAATTCCCTCTGGACACTTTTGTATCTCTCCCCTCTCACCTTAAACCAATGCCCTCTAATTTTAGACTCCCCTCCCTTTGGGAAAAGATATTGACTATCTAGCTGATCTGTCCCCCTCATCATTTTATAGATCTCTGTAAGATCGCCCCTCAGCCTTCCAATGCCTCAGAGAAAAAAGGCCCAGTTTATCCAGCCTCTCATAACTCAATCCGTCAAGTACCGGTAGCATCCTAGTAAATATTTTCTGTACTCTTTCGAGTGTAATAATACCCTTTCTATAATAGGGTGACCAGAATGGCACACATTATTCCAAGTGTGGCCTTCCCAATGTCATGTACAACTTCAAAAAGACATTCCAACTCCTGTATTCAATGTTCTGACCGAAGAATGCCGAATGCCTTCTTCACCACTTTGTCCACATGTGACTCCACTTTCAAGGAGCTGTGAACACGTACCCCTCGATCTCTTTGTTCAGTAACTCTCCCCAACGCCCTACCATTAACTGAGTAAGTTCTGCCCTGGTTCAATCTACCAAAATGCAGCACCTCACATTTGTCTAAATTAAACTCCATCTGCCATTCCTCAGCCCACTGGCCACATTGACCAAGATCCTGTTGCATTTGGAGATAACTTTCTTCACTGTCCATTATGCCACCAATCTAAGTGTCATCTGCAAAGTTACTAACCATGCCTCCTATACTCTCATCCAAATCATGAATATAAATGACAAATAACAGTGGACCCAGCACTGATCCCTGAGGCACACCGCTGGTCACCGGCCTCCAGTTTGAAAAAGCAACTCTCTGCAATCACCCTCTGGCTTCTGTCAAGGAGCCAATTTTGTAACCATTTCGATAACTCACCCTGGACACCCTGAGATTTAACCTTATGCAACAACCTACGAAATGCTACCTGGCCAAAGGCCTTACTAAAATCCATGGAGTCAACATCAATTGCAGTGCCCTCATGTACCTTCTTGGTTCCCTCTTCAAAAAACTCAATCAAATTTGTGAGACGTGATTTTCCACTCACAACACCATGCTGACTGTCGCTAATCAGTCCTTGCGTCTCTAACTGACTGTAGATCCTGTCTTTCAAAATACCTTCCAACAGTTTACCCACCACAGATGTGAGGCTCACTGGCCTGTAGTTCCCAGGCTTTTCCCTTCAGCCCTTTTTAAACAAAGGCACAACATTTGCCACTCTCCAATCTTCAGGCACTTCACCCGTGACTACCGATGATTCAAATATCTTGGCTAGGGAGCACGCAATTTCCTCCCTCGCCTGGCACAATGTCCTGGGATGCACTTCATCAGGTCCCGGGGCTTTATCTTCCTTGCAGAGCTTTAAGACTTCCAGCACCTCCTTCTCTGGAGTGTAACATGTACACTCCTCAACATCACTATTTATTTCTCCAATTTCCCTTGCATATATGCTTTTCGCAACAGTAAATACTGATCAGAAATATTCATTTTGGATCTCACCAATCTCTTGTGGATCCGCACACAGATGACCTTGTTGATCCTTAAGAGGCCTACTCTCTCCCTTGTTACTCGTTTGTCCAGTATGCATTTGTCGAAGCTCTTTGGATTCTCCTTTGCCTTATCTGCCAAAACAATCTCGTGTCCCCCTTTTTGCCCTCCTGATTTCTCTCTTAACTCTACTCCTGCACCCCCTATACTTACAGGGGATTCACGTGACCCCAGCTGCATTTGCATGTCATCTGCCTCTTTCTTCTTCTTGACCAGGGCCTCACATAGCCCGAATCATGCTGGGTTCCCTCCAGCTGCCAGCCTTGCCCTTCGTTTGAAAAGGAATGTGTTTACCCTGATCTGTAGTTAACACACGTTTGAAAGCGTGCCACTTACCAGACGCCCCATTCCCTTCCCAGAGTCTCCCCCAATTAACCTTTGAAAGTTCCTGACTGATACCATCAAAATTGGCCTGGCCCCAACATAGAATTTTTACTTTTGGGCCAGACCTATGATTCTCCATAGCGATCTTAAAACCAATAGAATTATGGCCAATGGTCCCAAATTGATCCGTCATGAACACTTCTGTCACGTGCCCTTCCTTATTTCCCTCGAGGAGGTCAAGTTTTGCCCCGTCTCTAGTCGGGAATTCACATACTGAATGAGAAATTTCTCCTGAATCCACTCAACAAATTTCTCTCCATCCAACACTCTAATACAATGGCTGGCTCAGTCAATGTTGGGGAAGTTAAAATCTCCGAACTATTACCACCCTATTTTTCTTGGAGGTATCTGCAATCTCCTTACATATTTGCTTCTCAATTTCCCGCCGACTATTTGGGGGCCTATAGTACAACTCTATCAAAGTGACTTCTCCCTTCTTATTTCTCAGTTCTACCCACATAGATTCAGTGGTTGAACCCTCGTATATATCCTCTCTCAGTACGGCCGTCATGCTTTGACAGTTGAAATGTCGTTTGACAGTTAATGGATTGAAGGACCGTTTATATATCAGAAAAACGTGGTATATGTTGGAGCATTTTTTGGATTGACACCCAGTGCGACAGTTTGAGGTATTGGGCCCATTAATGCAACAGGGCATCATTGGTGCACTGTGTCTCAAATTATTCATAGTTTAGCCGGAACAGGATTAGATTTAATTTCTGGAATTATAGATTTATACAGCGCAGAAGAGGCCATTCGGTCCTTCGAGTCCACACCGACACATGAGGTACACGCGAACTCACGCCTAATCCCATCTGCCAGCACTTGGCCCACAGCCCTGAAGATAATAATCTGCCAAATGCTCATCCAGATACTTTTGAAATGATGTGTGGCAACCCGCAACCACGACCCTCCCAGGCAGCACATTCCAGACCCTCACAACCCTCTGGGTAAAAAAGCTTTTCCTCACATTCCCCCCTAAATTTCCTGCCCCTTACCTGACACCTATGCCCCCTCGTGACTGACCTTTCAACTGAGGGGAATAGCTTCATCCTGTCCATGTACCTTATAATCTTGTTGATGCGCATCAATTGGACACGAGGCACAAAGCTTCGGTAAAAGAAGGCTTTTATTAACTAACAATGGAACTATCAGAACTTTAACGCACTATCCCAGACTGAAGAGGTCCCGCCCGAGCAGGGGGTCTTATACCTCTCCCAGGAGGCGCAGCCCGACTGGATGTGCCACAACAGTAACAACCACAGGTGTATCAATCCCACCCTAGCCCAACAACAACTTCTGATGATGCGGGGACCATAACTGCACAAAGTTCTCTTGCTGTGGCCTCACGAAAGTCCTGTACAATTCCAACATGACCTCCCTGTTTTTGCAATCAATGCCTCGATTGATAAATGAAAATGTCCCATTTGCCCTTTTCACCTCCCTACTATCATGCCCCTCCACTTTCAGAGATCTGTGGATAAAGACGCCAAGGTCCCTTTATTCCAAAGAACTTCCGAATGTCCTACCATTCATTGAATACACTGTTGTCAAATTATCCCTTACAAAGTGCATCACTTCATACTTTTCAGTGTTAAATTTCATCTGCCACTTACTTGCCCATTTGACCATTCCGTCTATATGTCCTTGAAGGCCAAGGCACTGCACATCACTGTTAGCCGTACATCCAATCCTTGTGTCTTCTGCAAACTAACTAATCCTACCCACCACGTACACATCAGTGTCATTTATATAAATGACGAAAAATAGGGGGCCCAACACAGAAGGTTGTGGTATGCCACTGGACACTGGCATCCAGTCACGAAAGCATTCTTCTGTCATCACCCGCTATCCCCTACAACTGATCCAATTTTGAATGCACTTTTTCAAATTACCCTGAATCTCACGTGAGTTCATCTTCTTTGCAAGCCTCCCATGTGGAACCATGTCAAAGTTTTTGCTGAAATCCACATAAGTTACTTCGACTGCACAACCTTCGTCTACACACCTGGTCAGCCTCAAAAAAATCAATCAAATTTGTTAGGCATGACGAAGCCATGTTCACTATCTCTGCACAAGCTTTACCTCTCCAACTGTCGATGGATGCCCTCCCTCAGAAGTTTCTCTCATTGCTTCCCTACCACTGAAGTGAGATTCACTTGTCTGCAGTTCCCTGGTTCATCTCTACAACTCTTCCTAAATAGCCGAATCATGTTTGCTTTTCCCCAGTCTTCTGGGACCTCCCGTGGCCAGAGTGGAATTGAAAAATACGATCCAGCGCCCCTGAAATCTTCCCTCTTGCCTCGCACAGGAGCTGATGGCGTAATTCAGCTGGACGTGGAGATGTATCCACTGTTAAGGCTGCCAACACCTCAAATATGTTGTCCTATCCAAAGTCAACTTGCTCAAAAACCACACAGTCCTTCTCCCTGAATTTTGGACCATTGTCCTCATTCCCTTTGGTGTGGAAGGATGTGATGTATTCAGTTAGCACCCCAACAATGTCCTGTGGCTCCACCCACAGTTTGCCCCTTTCGTGCCTAATGGGGTCTATTTTTTTCCTGGCTATCCTCTTCCTATTGACATACATGTCGATTATGCTGGGATTTTCCCTACTTTTACCAGCCGGAACTTTCTGATATCCACTCTTTGTATTCCTCACTGCTTTACTAACTTGATATCTTCCACTTTGTTACACAGCCGACTATCGCCAAACATATGGAAAGAGAACAGAAGAGTGTTGAGTTCAGGGAAGTGCTTTGCAAATATTTTAATATCATGCAGGAAATTGCTGGATTTTGGAATAAGTTGCAAGATGTCCCATCCGGGATAGTTCATGCGGCTATCAGCGAGCAGCTCATTGTCTGAAGCATCTAATTGCGAATCAAATCACATTCGTCCACACTTCAGAATCAAAACATATATCTCTGCGGCTCTTCCAAATGATACACAACGATTGAGTTAATGTTCTGGTTACAATACCTCAGTCAGACGTTTCTGCGGATTTCCAGCAGTTTTCATTGCTGATTGCCAGATTTCTGCTACTTTTCACTTTCTTTCTTTTCGCAGTGGGTCTTCTTCTCCCTCAGTCAGTGCACAGTTTCCTCTGACCCGCGCACAGTTGGAAATGAATTAATTGCTGGGATTGTCGTCACAGTGGGATAGTGGTTAGCAATGCTGCTTCACAGTGTCAGAGACACAGGTTCAATCCTCGGCTTCGGTCGCTGTCTGTGTGGAGTTTGCACGTTCTCCCCGTGTCTGCGTGGGTTTCCTCCGGGTGCTCCAATTTGCTCCTCCAGTGTAAAAGTCATTCTGGCTATGTGCATTGACCCGAGCAGGTGTTGGACTGTGGCGACAAGGGGAATTTCACAGTAACGTAATTGCACTGTTAATTTAAGCCTTAATTGTGACTAATAAATAAACTGTAAACGTTTATGATGTTGAACCCATGGTAGTTTATCGATAATTCAAAAGATGGTTTGTGCTGTGATTACACAGCGAAGGTGTGCACCTGTGTGAGATTCTCTATCTGTCTCTTGGTGTGAGATTGTGTATGTGTGTTCGTGTGTGTGTGAGAGATTATCTGTCTGTATATCTCTCTATATGTGCCTGTGTGGGTTTGTGTGGGTGAGAGATTCTCTGCGTATTTTGGGGCAGCACGGTGGCACAGTGGTTAGGGCTGCTGCCTAATAGCGCCAGGAACTCGATTCCCAGCTTGGGTTACTGTCTGCGTACAGTTTTCATGTTCTCCCCGTGCCTGCATGAGTTTCCTCCAGGTGTTCCGGTTTCCTTCCACCGTCCAGAGATGTGCGGGTTAAGTGGTTTGGCTCTGCTGAATTGCCCCTGAATGTCAGGCGGACTAGCTAGAGTAAATGCATGGGGTTATGGGGATAGGGCTTGGGTGGGATCGTGTTCGGCGCAGACTTGATGGACCGAATGACCTCCTGCTGCACGGTAGGAATCTATATGTGCGTCGGTTTGAGCCTCTGCTTGTGAGAGATTCCATGTGCATCTCTCTGTTTATGTTGTTGAAAGATTGTGTGTGTGAGATTATGAGATTTTTTTAATGTATCTTTCTCGAAGTTTCGGTGAGAGATTGTGTGTGCGTTGAGCTGGACTGGTGAATGCGTGTACGCCTGAGGGGGAGACTCAGAGAGACACTATGTGTTTGTGGGAGACGGTACATGAGTGAACACTTCCGTGACTGTGTGTGTTTGTGTGTACATCTGTGTTTCTATGTGTAAGTGTGTCTGAGTCTGTGTGGGAGGGAGCGAGAATGTTTCAGTGCGGCTGTGTCTGTGCCTCTGTGTTTCTTTGTGTAAGTGTGTCTGTGTGTGAACGAGAACGTTTCTGTGTGTTTGTATCTGTATGTGTGTTTGTGTGTGTGTGTGTGGTTCCATATCATGAGGTGGAATTGTCGGCTTTGGGCTGGGGTGGGCACCAGATTAAAGTCCAACAGGCTTATTAGGAATCATGAGCTTTCGGAGCGTTGCTCCTTCACCAGGTGAGTCCTGGCGCATGTACTTGTTAGCTTGCCTGAGTCTATGGGAGCGAGAGTGTTTCTGTGCGTGTCGTGCAGTTTTCGCTCTCGTGTTCTCATCGGTATTTAATCCCTCAACAAACATCTAAAAATATGACAATTCACCTGTCTCATTGTTGCATTGTTCCTTATTGGATCACACTGTTCGCAAAGGCGCTGGGGAATTTACTACGTTGGATCGGTGAATATAATTCCAACAGGTGGCGTTCAACAATTTGGGGTTGAAGCAGCTCAGGAATGACGCACACTAATTGCACAGTGGCTGCTGTTGGGAATTCACTGTCTGATTTGATGGTGAAAGTTTTAGTTATTTAAAGGGGACCTGAATATGTATGTAAACTGTTGTAACCTAAAAATTGGTTGCTGGATAGTGGGATTAGAACAGACTGCGAGTTTTCTGGCCAGCAGAGACTTGGTGGGGGAATGGCCTCTTTCCTTGCGGCATCTGTTCCGTTGTTCAATGGTGCCAATACACTTCATTGTGTGTGGCTGGTTGTGATTAATTCTGAGAGATTTCCCGAAATTCAAAGATTCACGACGGCACTGTGGCACATTGGTTAGCGCTGCTGCCTCACAGCACCAGGGGCCGAAGCTCGATTCCTTGGGTGGCTGCCTGTGTGGAGGTTGCACGTTTTCACCGTGTCTGCGTGCGTCTCTTCTGGGTGCTCCGGTTTCCTCCCACAGGCCAAAGATGTGCAGCTTAGTTGGATTAGCCATGGGAAATGTACGGAGATACAGACAATGGGTGTGGTGAGGGCCTGGTTCAGATACACTGTGCGAGAGTCGGTGCAGACTTGATGGGCCAAAAGGTGTATAATTCTGAAGGGGCTTGACACAATAGATGCTGAGACGCTGGCCAGAGAAACTTGAACATAACACTTGTTGAAACATGGTAATCGGATTGGCTGGTGAACAGTAATCAAACTGATATACATAAGTGTTTGCGTTTTCTGTGCAAGTCGCACTCCAAATTCTGCTTCTCTGTGACTACGTTATTTCAGTCAATTGCAGCCACTAGGGGCTGGGTCGTTAAGAATGTTCAAGGCTGAGATAGACAGATTCTGATTCAGTAAGAACATCAAGGGTTATGGGAATAAGGTCGGGAAGTGAAGTTGACAACTGTCATATCAGAACAGTCATGAGCTCATTGAATGATGGAGTAGACTTGATGGCAGAATGGCCAACTTCTGCTTCTGTGTCTTATGGTCTGGGGATGTTACGGTCTAATACTTCAACAGATGCATTAAGCCATTAATTTTGCAATTGAGTTGAAGGCCAACGGAAGCGGGTTGAACAATTTTAGGATTTTAGCAAGGCGTTCGATAAGGTCCCCCATGCAAGGCTTCCAGAAAAAGTGAGAGGGCATGGAATCCAAGGGGCTGCAGCACTATGTATCCAAAACTGGCTCGCGCAAAGGAGGCAGAGAGTGTGCACAATTTTCGAATTGGAGGTCGGTCACCAGTGGTGTGCCCCAGGGATCTGTTCTGGGACCCTTACTGTTTGTCATTTCCATAAATGACCTGGATGAGGAAGTGGTGGGATGGGTTGGTAAGTTTGCCGACGACACGAAGGTTGGTGGCGTTGTGGATAGTCTGGAGAGATGTCAGAATTACAGAGGGACATAGATAGGATGCAACTGTGCGGAGAAGTGGCAGTTGGACTTCAACCCAGATAAATGCGTCGTGGTCCATTTTGGCAGGTCGAATGGGCTGAAGGAGTACAATATAAAGGGAAAGACTCTTAGTACGGTAGAGGATCAGACGGACCTTGCGGTCCGAGTCCATAGGACTCTGAAATCGGCCCCGCAGATGGAGGAGGTGGTTAAGAAGGCGTATGGTGTGCTGGCCTTTATAAATCGAAGGATTCAGTTTAGGAGTCCGGGGATAATGATGCTGCTATATAAGACACTCGTCAGACCCCACTTGGAGTACTGTGCTCAGTTCTGGTCGCCTCATTACAGGAAGGATGTGGAAAGATTGAAAGGGTGCAGAGGAGACTGACAAGGATGTTGCCTGGATTGAGTTGCATGCTTTATGAGGATAGGCTGAGGGAGCTCGGTCTTTTCTCCTTGGAGTGACGTAGGATGAGAGGAGACCTAACAGAGGTACATAAGGTGTTAACAGGCATAGATCGGGTGGATTCTCAGAGGCTTTTTCCCAGGGTGGACGAGAGGACACAGGTTTAAGGTGCTGGGGGGTAGGTACAGGGGAAATGTTCGGGGGAGGTTTTTCACACAGAGGGTGGTGGGCGAGTGGAATCAGCTGCCGTCAGTGGTGGGGGAGGCAAACTCAATAGGGTATTTTAAGAGGCTCCTGGATGTGTACATCGGACTTAATAGGATGGAGGGTTATAGGTCGGCCTACAAGGTAGGGATATGTTCTGCACAACTTGTGGAGCCGAAGGGCCTGTTTTGTGCTGTAGTTTTCTATGTTTCTAAACACTTGCATAGGGAATTGGATAACTACTTGTTGGCAAGAACATTTCTGAGCATCATGAATAAAGTGAGTGAAGGTTGGACTAACTGGGATGCGATGGCCTCGCGGTCTTATCGCAAGACGATTAATCCACAAAATCAGCTAATATTCTGGGGATTCTGTTTGAATCCAGCAACGCCAGATGGCAGAATTTATATTCAATGAAAAAAATCTGGAATTAAGAATCCACTGATGACCATGAAACCATTGTCAGAAAAACCCGTCTAGTTCACTATTGTACTTTCAGGAAGTAAATCTGCCATTCTTATCTGGTCTGGCCTACATGCCACTTCAGAGTCACAACGTTATTTTTGACTCTCAACTGCACTCTAAATAAAGACAACTACGAGTGTGCAAAGGCAGCGATGCCCATGTCCCACGGATGAATAAAACGTGGATTGCTTTTTCAAAGATCCAACACGGATTCATTGGGCTGAATAGTCTCCTTCTAAGCTGTAGGATTCTCTGATTTTATGTAACGCTTTTGAGTTTCGGTGTAATCTTAAATATTTATGGGCCGAAGTCTTCTTTCTGCACGTTGGGGAATATGTTGCTCTCTATGATCATTCTCTGATTTGTGAATGTTTCAGAATGGACCTATCTACGGCTCCCTGGATTTGGCCGCCTTGGAAAAGAGATAGAAAAAGAAGGCGGGTCGAAAATAAGAAGCGAAGCGATGAGTTATGGAGGAAGCAGAATTTCCTGAAAATCCCACAGCCTCGTGGAAGCAACCATGGAGCCAATGAGACTCCCTTCAAACAGCTATACTTTCCCCGCGCATCCGCCAAACATTGGCTCCAGCGTTCACTGCAAATGATTGGACATTGAGATTAGGATACTACACTGGAAGCATGTTCTTCAGCTGTCGAAGAAACTTTGAGCAATGCTCAGAGACTTTCCTGAGTTTCTTTGGAAATGTTCTGCTGATCATATCGCTCACGATAATCATAGGAATTACACAAATTCTCTTTGCAAATGTCAACGCACGAATATCATAATTATTCTATCTTTATATCGATGATTTGTCTTGATCTTGATCAACAATAAACTGATAATTAAATGTAATCTTTATGATGTTGCGATTTCTGTTGAACTGACACTATCAGTGCACGATTCAGATATTTGTCACTGCTTCAAGTGTGAGAAGTTTGATGGTTCGTCGAATTGGAATGCAATGAGAGATGGGCCCAGACAGAAGTGCATGGAATTTCCAATGTTTTCGTCATTATTTTACACAGTGAGCTTATGTTTGTACTTAACATAAACCGTACATTTCAAAGCAATAGGATGAGTGCAGTGCTACGGAAGAAGTCATGAATTTCGATTTGTGTTCAGCGGCATCTGGATTTTCTTGTCAATCCTTGCTAATTCCTCGCCAGCTCTGTCCTGATTCATAGGAATTTAATTACTAAAGGAGCGGATGACCAAGTGGTATTATCGTGGCTAGTCCTCCAGAAACTCAGGTGCCAAAAACTCAGTAGCCTTGTATGATCAGGCGTTTAATGTGTTCATCGAATAGCTTCTTAAATGTCGTGAGGTTTCTCACCTTTACCACCCTTTCAGGCAATGAGTTCTACATTCACACCACCCTTTGAGTGAAAATGTTGTTCATCACCTCTCCTGCCCCTTAGCTTAAATCAATATCCCAGGGTGGTTACTGACCCCTTTTCTCGATAGGATAGATATCGATCCTATCAGTGCTGCTCATAACTTTCGAATCCTCAATCAAGTCCTCCCACAGCTTTCTGTGCTCCAAGGTAAACAACCCTAGCCAATCCAGCCCACTTCATAGCTGAAACGGTCCAAGCCAGGCAACATCCTGCGAATCTCCTCTGAGCTTTCCCGAGTGCAATCACTTCTATCCTGCAGTGTGGTGACCAGAACTGCAGCTATACCCTGAGCTGTGTTTGATCCAACTCCATAACAACCTCCCTGCTATTATACTCAATGCCTCGGTTAATAAAGTCAAGAATTCCACATAACCCTTCTGAACGACCTTATCTCCCTGTCCTGTTGTCTTCACAGATCTTTGGCCATGCACATTAATGTCCCTCTGATCCTTTGTACTTCCTCCGTGTCCAACCATTCATTGTGTATTCCCTTTCCTTGTTGGTCCTTCTAAAATGCGTCATCTCACACTTATTAGATTAAATTCCATTTGTCAGTGTTCTCGCCATTTGAGCAGCCCTTCTACATCACCCTGCAATCTACGGCTTTACTCGGTACTATTTACATACCACCAATGACTGTGTCATTAGTGAACGGACTTATCATACCCTCCACATTCACGTCGAGATCATTAGTGTACACTACAAACAAAAACGGACCCAGCACCTATCTCTGTGGAACACCACTGGACACGGACTTCCAGTCACTCAAACAACTTTCCACCATTACGCACTGCCTCCTGCCGCTCGATTAATTTTGGATCCAGTTTGCAAAATTGACTGGGACCCATGGGCTCTCACCTTCTTCATCAGCCTCCCATGTGGGACCTGCTCAAAATCCTTCCTGAAGTCCATGCCGACCACCTCAACTACACTGCCCGCATCTAGACAACTCGTCACTCCTCGAAAAATTCAATTGAATTTGTGTGGCATGATTTCCCTTTGACAAAATCATGCTGACCATCCTTGATTAATACTTGTCTCCCCAACTGGAGATTAATTCTGTCCTTCAGAATTTGTTCCTCCGGTTTCCCTGCCAATGGAGATAAACTCAGTTGCCTGTAATTTTCAGATATTTTTCTCCCGACAATGACAACTGTTACGTCCGCAAGCACTGAGGAAAATTGTGATTGATGCTGATTCTAAAATCCCCTTTTCAATTTACATGTTCAAGGTTGGAAAGCATCTTGCATTACAGTCTTACTGAGGGACTTTTAACCACGTCAGGAAGAATGAATCTTCATTATATACTGTTAAATTAAATTACATTGTCATTTTATTATTATTATTGTCAGGGACTGAGGAAAATTTGTGGGGAAGACGTTTACCAGTGTTCTTTGTCCCTTGTCGGTTTCAGTGTCCTGTTTGCCAGGCGGGTGCTGTGAACAAGATGCTGTTGGTTGAGTGATGTGGGCTGGGCCAATGGGATTGCCCTGGGGGTGGGAAGAAAAAAAAGGCGCCAGGAAGTGAAGCAGCTGAAGAGCTGAGGAGGGAGTGTGCAGAAGAGGGACAGCCACGCTTTTTGAAGAGAAGCTTTTCAGAGGCAGTAAAAAGTCAGTTCGAAGTGAATCTTTCTCAGGTAGAACTGCTTGGTTTTTCATGACTGCCGAGGAGGACAGCCTTCAGCGCACGGGATCTGCGTTACTACACAGATAGCTCGCGGCACCTCTGCCTCGTGTGCTTGCTTAATCATCTTCCCTCTCGTAGACCCGTCTGGACTGTGTGTGTGTCGGGGTGAAGTGAGTACTATCAGACAGGAACGGTAACAGAATGTGGTTTTCTTCAGATGTGCACCAACGGATGGGCCCCAACGTTTAAAATTCAAAGTGCTTGGTGATATTCTGAACATTTCTCAGGTTGAAACTGTTAATTGGAAAATCTTCAGTTGGGATTCTTTACTTGTTTATATCTGCTAATTATGTTTGTTATTATTATTTTTTCGTTATTCCGTTTACCTTGTTGTTCCAAATCTTTTCTCATTATAAGGTTTATCTCAATAACATTTTTGAGAGGCACCGCGCTAAACATACTCAAATCCTTTCCATGCAAGCCTGTACTGGCATTTATGGGTTAACAGGAAATTTAGCCAGCTCACCATCAACTTCTAGGAATTCAGGATCCTGTAAATCGAACAGTTAAATAGTAGCCCCATATAGTGATCAGCAGGGGGTTACATTTTTGGAGGCACCGCTGGGATCATTCCTGTTTACCAGACAGGTGAAATTTTTTTTCTTCCCGTCAATCAGTAACAGTTAACCCAGTAATTATAACAGGAAAAGTTTTTACAGTGTTAGTAGCTCACTTAAGACAATGGATTTTTCTCAGGCTGCTGACTGGAGCCGCCAAAAGAATATCAGTCTTTCTCGTGGCAGATTACTGAGCAATGTGCCAAGAGATACTAGTGAGGAGACGATTGCTAGGGTCTTAAACACAGTGAAAGTCTTTGGTCGCACCAAGATTTGTGGGCGCCGTCGGGAATCTACTGGCACACAGTTGTTCATACTAGTGGAGACGAGCATTGATTTAACCCCTGACACTGTACCTCCATATGTAGGTAATGAAGGAGAAGCTGGGCCATGGGCTGTGCATACGCTAGAACATTTGGACACACAGGATGCTGTTCCTGAAGAGGATGCTTTACTTACAAAGCTGTTGTTACTACTACAACAGGAAGGCAAGTCAATGGAGGATTTTCAGGCCATAGTATCAGAACATCAAGCTCCCAAAGTGGATGTGAACATGGATTTAATGACTGCGAATGGAAAACTAGTGGACAAGTGCAACCAAGTGTCTACCGATGGGCCGAGCTACAGAAAGCTGAGACTGTTTTCAGGACTGAAACCTGTACCCCAGGTGAGGAAGAATATGACGCCTGGATGGAGCAGGCTACCCAGATGATCAGCGAGTGGCAATGCACTGACGCCGCCAAGAGACAGCGTATAGTGGAAAGTTAAAAAGGGCCTGGTGCTGACATCGTTCGATTTTTGAAAGTTAGCACGCCCACTGCTACGGGCATCGATTATGTATCTGCTCTGGACACAGCTTATGGCACCACAGAGAGTGGAGCCAACATCTTGGCCAAGTTCAGACACACATACCAGAATGAAGGAGAAAAACTCTCTGCTTTTCTTTTTCGCCTTGCCAAACTTCTCCATCGTGCTCTTCTTAAGGGAGGAATTACGGCTGCAGACATGAATCCAGCTCAGATGGAACAGCTAGTCAAGGGTGCACTCACTCGAGACATGGTTGCTCTGCGTGTAAGAATGAGCCACACCCTGGACAAATCCCCTTCCTTCTTCCAGCTGATGCGGGAAGTAAGAGAGGAAGAAAATTGGATTAGCGCCAGAGAAGGGGTGAAAGCAACTGCCACCGCAGCCACCGCCAGTGTACCGCAGTCTTCAGTTAGGTCTGAGTTCAACAGCCTACGAAATGAGGTAAGGGAACTGACTTCTCAGGTGGCCAGACTGTTCGGCGCCGTTCCAGTTACCCCGACATCTGAAAGTACGACAGCAAGGATTGGGTCTGTACAGCACGCACCAGAAGCTGCTGTTTGGGACGCGTCTCCCCGAGTTAAAATGTCCAAACCACTGCCGGCAGGAATCTTTTGCTACAGGTGTGGGCAAGATGGACATACAAGGAGAGTGTGCCAAGAACTCGAGGATCTGAGGAAAGTGAATCAGAAGCTGATCAAAGCAAGCAGACAGCAGGGAAACTTCTCAGGAGCCAGGTGAAGGAACGGTGCTTGGTTCCGTGTGAAATACATTCCACCCACTGTCCACCCCCAGCGAAGCAAGGCTCAAAACAGTTACCTGCTGGATTAGTGGGGCCCATCTCTGGTGTACCTGTGCAAATAGAAGGAGGTTATGCAAGAGCTTTGCTTGACAGTGGCTCCCAAGTAACCATTGTGTATCGCAATTTCAACGACACCTACCTGAAACACTCACCTCTCCAGCCACATGAAGACCTGGAAATATGGGGTTTAAGCTCTCACCAATACCCATATGATGGCTACCTGTCCATACAACTCAAGTTCACTGCCGCTCTAACTGGAGTGCCGCAGACAGTTGACACTTTGGCCTTAGTATGTCCTGACCATGTGAAAGATGACAACATTGCCGTGTTGGTGGGGACAAATACCCGGCTGGTGAGAGAGTTGGTGGAGTCCTGTAAATAACAGGCAGGAGAACGCTTCTTGGGTACTTTGACCATACACCCCGTCCTCCGAGAAGCTTATGAGACACTCACCCAGTCTGAAACAACAGAAGGGGTAGACAAGCATGGTACTGTGTGGTTTACCCAGCACAAGCCAATCACCTTGCAACCAGGAGAGCTGTTTAAAGTCACTGGCCTCCCAAAGTTTCCTGGTGATTTCACAGACCAGCTAGCACTGATAGATTAGCCGATTGACACTTTTTCCCCTGAAGAGTTGTGGGTGAGGCCTGAGGTTCATCCTGCATCAGTTGTTTACAGCAGACGCATTACTGTGACTGTCAAGAACCTCTCATCCAGAGAAATCTCCTTGAAACGTGGGACTCCAGTAGCCCATATTGTTCCAGTAGCCCCTGTTCCTCTGCCGAGGGCACAGTGTGCGGATAAAGGTGCAATCGAACTGACCCCTTCCTCTTTTGATTTTGGAGCCTCTCATATGCCAGAGGAGGCAAGGAGGCGTCTCTGTGAGAGAATGATGGAGAGGAAAGAGGTTTTTTCTCAGCACGAGTGGGATGTAGGTTGTTCTAAAAGCACCAGACATGAATTAAGACTGAAGGATGCAAGGCCCTTCCGAGAGAGGTCACGTCCCTTGTCGCCTGCTGACTTTGAGGATGTGCGCCAGCACCTACAGGAACTACAAAGCCATGGCATCATCTCTGAATCGTGTAGTCCCTACGCATCGCCAATAGTTGTCGTACGCAAGAAGTCAGGGAAGGTACGAATGTGCGTGGACTACCGAACCCTTAACATTCGAACAATACCGGACCAGTACACTGTCCCAAGGATAGAAGACGCTCTTCACTGCTTGTCTGGGAGTAAATGGTTCACAGTCCTCGATCTGAGGAGCAGGTACTATCAAATACCCATGAGTGAGGCTGACAAGGAGAAGACCGCTTTTATCTGCCCGTTGGGTTTTTATCAGTTCGAACGCATGCCTCAGGGAATTTCAGGAGCACCAACCACTTTTTGGAGTCATGGAACGTACTGTCGGCGACATGAACTTTCTAGAGGTGTTGGTGTACCTGGATGATCTCATTGTGTTTGGACGAACCCTCGAAGAACACGAGGAGCGGTTGCTCAAAGTGTTTGACCGGCTCCAAGAAGAAGGTCTGAAGCTGTCGCTTGACACGTGCCAGTTTGGCTGGACTTCTGTCACCTACGTTGGACATGTAGTGTCGCAGGATGGAATAGCGACAGACCCATCCAAGGTAGAGGCTGTTGTCCCCTGGCCAAGACCCCAAACGGTGACAGAGCTCAGATCCTTCCTTGGATTTTGTGGCTACTATCGCCGCTTTGTCAAGGACTTCTCCAGACTCTGCCGTCCCCTCAACGGACTCCTTCAAGGATATCCTCCCCGTCCCCGCTCCAAGGGGAGTCAGACTGCAAACTCACCTGACAAGACTTACTTCAAGCCTTCTGAATCCTTTGGCTCTCAGTGGAGTGAGCAATGCGAACATGCTTTCCAAGGACTCAAGACCCGGCTCACCAAAGCACCTGTATTGGCGTTCGCAGATCCACAGAAGCCTTACATTCTGCACGTGGATGCTAGCCTGGGTGGACTAGGTGGTATCTTATACCAAGAGCATGATGATGGTCTACGCCCAGTTGCATTCATCAGCAGAAGTCTCTCGCCATCTGAGAAAAACTATCCAGCACACAAACTGGAGTTTTTAGCTCTCAAGTGGGGTATTGTGGATAAGCTACATGACTATCTTTATGGAGCTACTGTACAAGTCAGAACGGACGACAATCCCCTGACATACGTCACAAAGTCAGCTAAACTGGATGCCACTGGTGATCGCTGGCTCTCAGCACTGTCCACCGACAACTTTAGACTTAAGTATAGACCAGGCCGGCATAACCTTGACGCAGACTCGTTGTCTCGACGTCCACATGACAGCATGACACCAGATGACGAATGGCAAGAAATCCCAGTTCCAGCAGTGCGGGCTCTCTGTCAGACTGTGTCGAGTAGCACACGAGCAGGACACTCCTATCCATGTGTGATCGACCAAATAGGAGCTCATGTGTCGGCAGTTCCCAAGACTTTCTGTCATACCGTTGCAGGAGGAGCTGATCAGCTGCCCACTTTCAGTCCAGCAGAGCTTCAAGCTGCTCAGAAAAGTGACCCGTGTATAGGAGAAATATGGCTAGCTGTCAATCAGAAGGCACCGGCAAGTCAAATACAGACAAACCATCCTGATCTTACACTTCTGAAACGAGAGTGGGGGATGTGGTCAATCGACCAGGGACTGCTTTACAGGACAGTCAAACAGTCTGACCTACGCTTACGGCGACGGCTTGTGCTCCCCAAGCAGTTCCACCGTATGATTTTGAAGTCACTGCATGACAACAATGGACATCTGGGATTTAACAAGACCTATGCACTCGTCTGTGACAGATTCTTCTGGCCCCGCATGAAGCTAGACGTAGAGACATACTGCAAGACATGTGAACGCTGCATTAAGAGAAAGATTCTGCCACAGAGAGCAGCACCACATTCCCACATCCAAAGTTAAGGCCCTATGGATCTTGTATGCATTGACTTTCTCTCCATAGAACCTGATTCCCGCAATGTGTGCAATGTGTTGGTAGTCACTGATCACTTCACTCGGTATGCACAAGCATTCTCAACCAAGGATCAGAGAGCCATAACGGTTGCCAGAACTCTATGGGAGAAATACTTCATCCATGACGGCCTACCAACTCGTATACATTCAGATCAGGGTCGGGATTTTGAAAGCCAGTTCGTGAAAGAGATGCTGACCATGTTGGGTGTGAGGAAATCAAGAACTTCACCATACCACCCACAAGGTGACCCTCAACCAGAGAGGTTCAATAGAACCCTGTTGAACATGCTAGGAATTCTTGAGCCCAGTCAAAAGTCCAAATGGAGTCAGCACATTGCACATCTGGTCCACGCGTACAACTGTACGCCCAAATGAAGCTACCGGGTATTCACCCTACTTTTTAATGTTCGGGAGAGAAGCCAGACTTCCTGTGGACGTTTTCTTTGGCGTGTCAGCGGATGGGACCTCAACAACTTCTCACTTGCAGTATGTGTCTAAGATGAAGAAAGAGCTGCAAGCAGCCTATCAGTTGGCCAAAGCCACTTCCGCTAGAATGAACCAAAGTAACAAAGAGAAGTATGACCAGAGAGTGCGCTACCATTGCTTGAAGCCTGGGGATAGAGTCCTCATTCGAAACCTTGGCCTGAAAGGGAAATAGAAGCTTGCTGATCGGTGGAGTGCAAATCCTTATGTGGTTGAGAGTCAAATGTCTGATCTTCCTGTTTATCGTCTAAAGCCTGCAGATGGTTTGGGACCCATGAAGCTCATGCACCGCAATCATATTTTGCCCCTGGGACAAGAGGTCCAATTGAGCACTGACGTTGACTCAAAGCCTACTCCCTCTCCAAGATCCCTCAGGCACAGAAAAGCAAAAGAAAGAAATCAAACTCCTGAGGTTCACAAAGATGACTCCGCAGCTGATGTGCCCCTGGGAGATCAAAACTCTTCAGACCCAGAGTCAGAGTATGGACATTACCCAGAGGACATGATCATTGACAATCCGGAGGGAATCCATGAACAACCGAAACAGGATGTCATGTCCAGAGAGTCCAATCCCCCCACAAATGCTACAGAAGTGACAGAAGTCGCAGCGAGCTCAGAATCTTCAGAAGGGCTACCTGTTGTGATAGAAGAGGTAGTAACTGAGCAAAGGGATGTAGAATCAGACCGTTCTGTTGAGGGCACTTACACGACAGACACATCTAACATAGCCAATCCAGAACCAGAGATAAGGAGATCACAGAGAGAGAGAAAGCCAGCAGAACGATTCCATTATACAAAGCTGGGAGAGCCGTGTGCAAAGTCTGTAGTCGTAGGACATACAACTGTTCACTCTTTTCACCCACTCTTATACCAGTCATCACACTATAAGGTACATGGTGTAATTGCTTAACTGGGTCCTATGTCATGTACTTCAGCATGGGGGCATGCTGTCTTTTTGGTGGGGGGGAGAATGTAAGGGACTGAGGAAAATATGTGGGGAAGACGTTTACCAGTGTTCTTTGTCCCTTGTGGCTTTCAGTGTCCCGTTTGCCGGGCGGGTGCTGTGAACAGGATGCTGTTGGTTGAGTGATGTGGGCTGGGCCAATGGGATTGCTCTGGGGGCGGGAAGAAAAAAAAGGCGCCAGGAAGTGATGGAGCCGCAGAGCTGAGGAGGGAGTGTGCAGAAGAGGGACAGCCAGGTTTTTTGAAGAGAAGCTTTTCGGAGGCAGTAAAAAGTCAGTTCGAAGTGAATCTTTCTCAGGTAGAACTGCTTGGTTTTTCATGACTGCCGAGGAGGACAGCCTTCAGCGCACGGGATCTGCGTTACTACACAGTTAGCTCGCGGCACCTCTGCCTCGTGTGCTTGCTCCATCACCTTACCTCTCGTAGACCCGTCTGGACTGTGTGTGTGTGTCGGGGTTAAGTGAGTACTATCAGACAGGAACAGTAACAAAATGTGGTTTTCTTCAGATGTGCACCAACGGATGGGCCGCAACCTTTAAAATTCAAAGTGCTTGGTGATATTCTGATCATTTCTCAGGATGAAACTGTTAATTGGAAAATCTTCAGTTGGGATTCTTTACTTGTTTATATCTGCTAATTATATTTGTTATTAATTTTTTTGTTATCCCGTTTATCTTGTTGTTCCAAACCTTTTCTCATTCTAAGGTTTATCTCAATAACATTTTTGGGAGGCACCGCGCTATACATACTCAATTCCTTTCCATGCAAGCCTGTACTGGCATTTATGGGTCAACAGGAAATTTAGCGAGCTCACCATCAACTGCGAGGAATTCAGGATCCTGTAAATCGAACAGTTAAATAGTAGCCCTATATCGTGATCAGCAGGGGGTTACATGATTATTATCAAATTATTTGTGTTGACCATTTGTGAATGAAAAATACATTACGGTGTTCAGACATGGGTTGCCTGGAGACATTCGCGCTGAAAGGAAACAGCGTCAGCTGTGAGCAAAGTCATATTGCAAGCTTGACACCAGCGCCTGGAAAAAACAGGAAAGGAAATTTTCGAAACTATTGGCTGGAGAGTTATTCAATCCCCAGCCAGATGTGGTATCTCAATATTACCGTCCTCACAACTTTTGTTCGCTTGGATAAGATAGTTAGAAGTGCAGTAAAAGGAAAGCAGCACTCTTATTTTTCCCACAAAGCTGGAACTCCTTCTGCTGAAGCCTGTTGGTGACAGAAGTTGAACATTTGGAACTGTTTTTTGTTGGGGAGGTGGGTACAAGTTACTGAACCAAGCCAGGTAGCTGAAGTCAAAATACAGATTAGCCTCTATGTTACTGTAAGACGGAACAGGGTCGAGGTGCTCAATATGCCCCTCCTCTCCAGTGTTTGTGACCACGCTGAAATTGCCTCTTCGGCACGCACTGAAATGTAGAACTATCTTTCTGACTCAGCTATGGTGGTCAGAAATCATAATGTTTAATTGATTAATTTTCGGATGACCTGGCATAGATTACAATTCCAGGTTTTTCTGCCCACCCTGGAAAAGAGTGATTTGCTGGTACTTTTATGACGTCACATTTCGGCCAGACCAGATATGGACGGTCGATTATCTCCCAGAAAAGAGATCAGTTATCGATTATATTGATCATGGTTGCCATGGATTAGACTAGATTTCAATCTAATTGCGTTAATTAATTTAATTTAAATTTCTCAATCTGCCCTGGTGCTATCTGCAAGTGTCCATCATCAAATAATCATTAACACTTTTCACTCAATGGAGTGCCTCTGATTGACCGTGTTCCTCTGGTGTGCGGCCACCCCACAGTTCCTTGCACAGAGTTTACATTGGTAAGTTTATACACATAGGTTGGGCAATTCTCCTTTCTCCTCATGGCCGCCATTTAAGAGACGCAGTGCTTCCATCTTGCCGCTCTGAATGTGACTGACCTTTCCAAAACTGATTTTGTCTGCATGTAAATAGAAACAAGAAGAAAAAAAGAAAGACAAACGTCTTTTTTAGTGATGGCCGTGGAATCATTCTCAGCTCAGAGGAGCAGAACGTTCAAGTGGATATATTGGTGAATGGTTCCCGCGAGCGCTTCTGATCAGCTACAAATGATTCATTCTTTCACCATGAAATTAGTTTGATAGAAAGTAGGCATTGGCTTAATTTTCGAATTGACTTATATCTCAGTGGTTCTAACCCTGCAAATGTGTTACTCTAAAGGAGGAGTGACGAAGACACACACCTGCAAAGAGATGCTACAACATTCAAGTTGTTACAAAGTTGATGGGCTGTGGTAACACAGGGAATCGGGAGCCAAGGTGAAAATACACGTTTTGCAGATACAACATGCTGCGGTGAAAATGTCGCACTGAAAACTTCAGAGCAGTGTGAATTGTGGTTCAGAGTTTCCTGTTGATAGCTTAAGAGGCCGCGCACAGCTCAGTCTGCAACGAGAAACATCTTCCAGCTAGTGCTAAACACGCGTTAAGATTGAACTAAACTATGCTGAACAGGTAATGTTGCTGATTTCAGCAACATGGCTATTGGTGAAATTTGAATGGGCACAGGGGATAGCAGAATGCTGCGTTGAATTCATCCCAAACATCTTACTATATTCTGTTTCCTGCAAACAAGTTCCGAATGAAGAAAAATTCAAAAGGATGCAAATGTTTTAATGCCGGTTTCATCCAGTTCAGTTCTCCCTATCTCTTTGTATCATAATTGCACCTTATGATAAGCGGGCTATGGGCCATCCAGTCCAAACTAATCGTTATATTTCACAGGAACTTCCTCCCACATTTATACAATCGCCACCATCCCCAACCCCACACCCCACATCCCACCCCCACCATGAACAAACTATTTAATTCCTTTCTCTTTCCTCAGTTTATTCAGTTTCCCAATCAAATGCATCTCTGTAGATCGGATGACTGTGGGGACTACTTCCACATTATCCCCATCCACTGAGTAAGGACCTTCCTCGTGAATTCACTGCCATCTTTATTAGTGACGATATTAGACTCCTGGTAGTTCATCCTGTTCACTCCGCACAAATGAACATAAACTGCCTCCCTCTACCCTGACGATTTATTTCTTAACTTTAACGTTTACCTTGCCTCCCCTTCCGCCACTTTTAGCCTTATCTTTCCCTGTGGACAGAAGGCGAGCTATTCAATGCTTGTTCTGATGGATATAACTGTCGAACTGGGCCCGTCGATGTTCTGACCCAAGCGTGGTGTTCATTAAACCGCGTCTTCAGACACCTGGGATCATACAGGTATCTAAGCAAACGTGGAATGTCTTTAAATCAGGTTCATTCCCGAATAATCCTGTAAAAAATATTGAGGCAATATTGTCGACAAAATATCTATACGTTATCAATACATTTTTTCCCCTGGGGAGTAAGATATAACCAGAGAATCGCGTAAGAGTGTTTTTATTGTCTGCAAAACGCGATGTCCAGCCACAAAACTATGAGAATCTCACATTAACAATTAGGAGCAAGATTAAGTGTATCACTCCAGGTGACATTAAGTGCTTTCTGTTAACTAGTCTCTGTTAGGATCGATGATTCTGTTGCACTGCAGAACACGTTGGAGGCTTTCCAACCCTAGGGAATGCGGCAGGTAATAGGAACAGTGGGTTAAGTGGAAAGATGCAACTGATGAATCGAAAAAGTTGGTCAAATGAGAGTAAATCACTGACTGTTGATCATGTGGATGTCTCTATTTTAAACAGTGCAGAATGAAATAAGCAAAACATACGATCGAGAATGGGGGAGGGTGATCCAGGTACAGAGAATATGTTTGTATTCCCGTGAGTTTCGAAGATTAAGGGACGATCTGACTTTCCTAAAATAGTGGAATAATATATTAGGATCGACTGAAAGTAACTATTTCCTCTCGGAGTGGTGTGAAGACTCAGGCCAGAAACTTCAAGGGTTTTGTGTGGTTAGCCTTGACCTAAGTATTACAGTTGATTTTGGCATTATCGTGATCATAACGTGTTTCACTCCGAGTATGATTCAAGTGACCCACTAGGATGCGTTCATCAAACAAAGTTTATTTAAGAAGAAAGCTAAAGTATAACAAAAAGAAGTAGCTTAACTTTTCCCAATTACAAGACTTAAACATCACACCGTATTATATTAACAGCTATCTTTCTCTGTTGTTCCAATTTAAAGCAATATCCCATCCGCATGCAACCTTCTTCAAAATTATTTAACACAAAAAACACGTTTCCTCCCGCGATACTAGGTTTCCAGTCTTTAACACCAATCGACAGAAATCCAAACAGCCGTTTTCAGGAAAGTATCTATGCTGACGACAGCAAAAGAGTGAAATAAATCTAGTTTCTGGCAACTTCGAGACTTCAGACCTGAGGGACAAAATAGGATACCTATCTTTCTTTCTCTCTCTCTCTGCAGCTTCCAAAACAACATCATTCAGAAAGCAGAATCTACAAATGCAGAGAGGTGTGAAAACTGACACTGCTCTCTCTCAAGTCCAAGCAGCTTCTGACAACAGCAACTAAGTTGGAATTCGCTGTGAAAGATTAGCTGTCCACAGTCATATGACTTGATCTGTCAATCATACCGATCAAGATCCACTCTGCAATCCCAAGGAACATCAAAAAACAGATCACTGCATTAGTTCAGATTCAAACAGACATAGTTGCAATTTTAATGTTTCAGTAGCAATGGAGGATACCGTTTGTGGATAAAACAGTTCCCAGAAGATGCCAGGGTCTGCTAGAGACATCCAGGAGATCAACATGATTAAAATACATTGGTATAAAGCACCGTATCTTCACAGTGGGCTATGTTAAGAACAATTCGGGTGGGTGTGGTGAGCGGTGGCGGCCGGAGGGTTTGATATGGCATTGCTCGATAACGGAGTCTGTGCATTTGGATGTGACGTGTTCTACAAATCTTCAAATAAAGGAGAGGGGGAATCTGCGACTCCTAACTTCAAATAACTGCTGAGACCGGGGCTAAAATGAAACTGTCAAATCAGAAATTGAGAGATTGTGTTTTGGTAACTGGATAGAATTATGCATGCGAGCTGCATGGATAGAGTCAAGATATTGTTCCAGCTTGGCAGAAGTTAACTCACCGAAGGGCTGAATGGTCTCCTGCTGTTAGCATGTACAGGGGGAAAGAAAAGTAATTTTAAACGCTGATAAAAGAGGAATAAGCCTGACGTTCATGCTGTGATAGGTAGGATGTGGAACAAAAGTACGGATTCAAACAGGCGACAGAGACGAGACATGCACTTCCTGTGCTGCACGTGGGTACGTTTCTCTGATCCGATTCTGTAAAATCCACTGAGCGGTGATATCCAAAGCGATCATGGATTTGAAATAATTTTGCCTCAGCAATATATGCAGTTGTGTTCACTACCACTGCACAACAAGTTCAAGAATGCTCTCACACTGCATTTTTAATTAATCCAGCGAATGAATTCCAAAACTGCCTTGTCAGTCATTTACCCATAACCAAACGCACACACATGCCCTCCTAAAATGCCTTTGTTAATTAGCTGAAGAGCCACCGGAAACGCATTTGGGCTGAACCCATATAGAATCTGGAATCATGCAGTTTACATTGGTATTCAATACCTGTTTTGATAAATTGGAAGCTCGGATACAGATACATTTTGAATTGCTTTTTGCATATTTTCCGTAGGGAATGAATAGAGTTGTAAAAAACGACATAAGGAATTAGAAGCATGAAGAGGTGAAATTGCGCTGCAGGCGATATTCCGTTGTAGAATGGCGGCCATTACAGGAGAGTGCATTTTCTGCTCTGGGCGCCATCAGAGTATTGAGCCGCATTTTCGACCGAATTCGCTCCAGTTGGACCTTCAAAATTTACCATGGAACAAGAGGAATATTTCTGCAACACTAGATATAGAGGAAACACACAATTCTCTCTTTCTCTTTCTCTCTCTTTCCTCTCGAGTTAGAGTGTTGGACCCTCATTAAAGACCAGACGAGTGCAAACAGACCGTGGATGAAAAGTGATCTGTCAATGTACTTCACACCATCATTATAGGGATTGGTGAAGCCATTGAGCCCCCCCACTCTATTCAACTAGACTAAGGTTGACAGGTATTTTAGCTCACATGCAACAATAATGAACATACATTAATATTCTCCCGAATATAAATGTATCCGTCTCAGTTTTGCGAAGTCCAACTGTTAACTGGCCTGAACAGTTTTTTTTTCCCCTCTGGGACAGAGTTCCAAAATTTGGCTCACAGTGGATACAGTGGCTCCAAAGTTAAGATTCTGCGTCCCTGGCGGAACATCCCCGGCGGTCCTCTGCATCCCACCCCTCCCCCTCGCCCCCACCCACGGCTGCATCTTCCAGTGCCACTGACGTCCCCGGCGGCGGAGTGGTGCAAACGACGGGAAACCAGGTTGACACAAAGGTCAATAACGGGCCGCATCCCGTTGCTATGGAGGTAGGGGGGACGCGCAGGAGTGCGTTGCCTGCGGCGGGACCGGAAAATCACGCCAACAGGATGGGCTGGAGAATTCGGCCAATAATTTAAATTCGGTCTGAAGAAGTGTCCTAAGGGCTCAAAATATTCCTGTCTCCACAGATGCTGCCAGAGTTGCCGTTTTTTCTTTCTAGAATCATCTTTGTTCATTATGAATTTTGAATCTTGGGTGAAAAATTAGGGAAAAGTAAACACGCATAATGGAAAAAAAAGGTACCTCTTCATTTTGTAGGTGTGGTCTGGAACCTATCAAGGCCTCATCACTACTTGCGTTGCTGTTTTGAAGAAAGAAGACAGGCTAAATGGCCACACTTCACACATTTCGTCCACAGTGTCAATAATTCAGTGATAAATGGGTGGACTGAGGATACAGCAGGGTTAGAGTATCTCCGAACAATCGCTACCCCTCTGCCGATTCCTGCGGCTGCATCTCCCAGCCACAAAGACCAATCCCAGACGGAGCAGTGCCACGGCCAACAAACCCCTGGACAGTGAGACAATGCATGACATGGTTACCGGAATATCTGAAAAAGAAAAATAACTTTCACCTCCAATTAGAATTGTGGAAAACATAAAAAAGTGAACAATTTGATCAAAACTGCCTGTCTATTTCCCCGAAAACAATAATTGGTTCTGTATATTCTGCCGTGATGTAATGGAGAAGAGAAGTTGCTGAACTATTTTTCATGATGTGGAGCAGAAACTGATAGCCAAGTTCCGCACACACGAGGACGGCCTCAACCGGGATATTGGGTTCATGTCACACTATTGGTAACTCCCACAGTTGTGTGGACCTGCAGAGTTTCACTGGCTGTCTTGTCTGGAGACAATACACATCTTTTTAGCCTGTCATGATGCTCTCTCCACTCCCATTGTTTTGTTTCTTAAAGACTTGATTAGTTGTAAGTATTCGCATTCCAACCATTATTCATGTAAATTGAGTCTGTGTCTTTATAAGCTCTGTTTGTGAACAGAATTCCCACTCACCTGAAGAAGGGGCTGAGAGCTCCGAAAGCTTGAGTGGCTTTTGCTACCAAATAAACCTGTTGGACTTTAACCTGGTGCTGTTAAACTTCTTACTGAACTATTTTTCAACAGGACACAGGGGAGAGAGAACGAGAGAGAGTGAGTGAATGAGACTCAGAGAGCAAAAATCGAAAGATAATTGTTGAGTGAGAAAAATAAAGTGATAGGTAAGTTTGACAGGAGCAATCTCGAGATAATAGAGAGTGACAGAGCAGATAGATTATACAGAATTGTTTCACATGGGTATACATAAGGGAACAGATAGAGGGAGCAAGATAAGGACAAATCGATAAAAAGAGAGTCGAAGACGTAGGGATCCATTGAGACAGATAGGTTGGCTATTTAAATGGAGCACCGTTTAACTGGCAGGATCTGGCAAGGTAGAGAATATTAAAGATATCGATAGACAGAGAACGAGAGAGAACTCAATAGCTGGCGACAGAGAGATAAGAGAGAACGTGGTTGACACATAACTGCCCTATGGCAAGTAAGGATCGGCAATAAATGCTGGTTGGGGGTGGGTGGTGGGGTCGGGGGGGGGGGGAGAGGGGGAGGAGGGAGGGGGCGGGTGGATCGGGGAGAGACGGAGCGTTTAATACGTGGCGACACAGAGACAAAAGGGAAATGGAGAGGAAAGAGAAAAAGAGAGGGAATGATATGCAGAGAGTAGGCTAGCTGACTGAGATAGCACATTTTTATACAGAAACAAAATGAATCGATTAACAGAGGGAGAGAGAGGATGAATAAAGCTAAGTTAAGCAGCTGGATAGATACATCAGATAGCAGGCGCTGCTTTGCTTAACTGTGATCGTTCGAAGTCGAGAGACAAAAGGTCGAATGATTGATTAAAACTCATAATGTTTTATCGAATTAATCATTACATGTAGGCATGATGTGACAAAGTTATATGATGGAAATGCAATCACATATTTCATTTCAACCCACGGCAACATGGGCCCCTGACTCCCAACCGTATTCAAGCTGGCGCCGGAGCATGGCTGTTTCCTGAGAGTTGTCCCCAGCATACCCACTAATTCTGTCATTCACTTCCGTACTATGCTTTTAAAACTCAAATCTAACTCGCTTATACTTTCTAGTAATCTTCCAATTATGACTGTAGTATTACATGCTGCACCCATTCCTTTCCTTCTCCCATATGTACGACATAAATGGTATGTTTTGCCTGTTTAGCGTGCAAGAAACAATCCTTTTCATTCTATCCCAATACATGTGAGAGTAATGAATCAAATCTAAGTACTCTGTGAACGGTATGTTTTTTTTCTGTTTAGCGCAAGAAAATATACTTCTCAATGTATCCCAATAAATATGACAATAATAACATCAAATTAAATCAAGTCTATCTCCCTATGATGGTATGCTTGTTCTGTATCACGCGCATGAAACAATGCTTTTCACAGTATCGGAAAACATATGACAATAATAGATCAAATCTATGGACTCGATGAGCGTTATGTTTTGAATGTATAGCGCAAGAAAATGTGTTTTTCACTGCATCTCAGTACATGTGACAACACTAAATCAAATGAAATCAAATCCATGTACTCTATCAATGGTATGTTTTGTCTTTGCAGCGTGCATGGATCAAAACTTTTCACTGTATCCCATTACATGTGAAAATAATAAATCAAACCATATCAACACGGCGGAGCCAGACACATGGAAACAGGAAATAGGAGTAGGGAGAACACAGTCCACTTTTCGAGGCTGCTCCGGCATTTTATGACATGATGGCTAATTTTCAACATAAACGCTCCCTTCCGGCGATTTCCCTATATCTCGACATCCATCTGTGCCAGAAATAACTGTCTCAGTGGCTGAACATGGACAACTCTCTGGGAGAGGGAAGATTACATTTTCAGCAAACTGAACTCTGACCGAACGAGAGATCTGTGACAGGTCAAAGTTGAATTGGATTTACATGGGAGAACAGACATGTCATAAAATTAGACAGCTCTGCGTAAAGTCTGACATTGGCATTAAATAGTTGGATTTCAAGGTGTCATTGTGAATAGCTACCTCTCTGAGATGAGACACTTTCACTGAAAATACTTTCACTGGAAATGACCTGAACGGCCCAAATGCAGCGAGTGCCGCTGCTCCAAGTTTCCGCCGGGAGGCTCATGTAACTCCTGACGGTGTCGGTGCCGCCCGGTTCCATTGCTCCCGAATCGGTCAGTCCCACGGTATCCTGCCCCGAAACATTCCAGCGGATGGAAATGGAATCGGGAGACAATCCTCTGACCAAAGACAACAACGGGACCCTGATGCAGCGGTGGAGTGAGGACGAATATGGTGAGGGAATCCGCTAAATTCGACAAAAAGAGAACCCATGAACAGGCAGAACAGGACGCTTTTTAATTGCTATTGAAATGTCCACTTCAACAGAAGAATTATAAAATTTACCTGCAATTACTAACTTAGATCCATTTCCGAATATCAGTGACCTCTTTTTGAGATTGCGGATTGCACAGTCATACATCCCAGAATCGTTTCTCCGGGCATGCGTAATCAGCAGTGAATAAATACGCACGTTTTCAGATTTCTTACTTGCAAAGCTCTCACCTTCCTGGAGGTATTTGCCATGTCTGCAAACCAATTTTATTTTGTTTCGCTCCGATTGCATGTACCAATAGACGACAGCAGCTCCTGAGCCCTCGATGTGGCAGTTCAGTTTAACACGGCTCCCCTCCGGAAGTGTCTGAACAGGTGGAGACTTGGACAAGATAGAATGAGACACTATGTCTGAGAAGGAGAGACAGAAAGAACAAGAGTCACCACAAATTGTCCTGCACGACCTGAAAATAGCCCCCGTCAGACAAATGCCAATATAGAGGCAAAACAAATCGAGAAACAACGACAAACAAACGAGGTGTCCAGCTCACGAACTCATAAAATCGCGCTGATTATTGTGTTGGTTGTGTTGCTTTCATCAGTGCCCAATCTGAGCCGATTCACCAGGAAATCTAGTGTAAGCATTGGAGTGGACACCTGGGAACTCTGACGGGTAAATAAATTAATGTACTTCTTCAGAATGTAATGTTATTTTCTCGCATCCAAAGTTTGTTTAAACTTTTCTCTGCTGACATTGGGCGCTTGACTTTTCTTCAAGTCTTTATAATTTCAGTTGAAAGACGACAGTACCCATCCCGCTCCCCCAGTCGCCAAAGGTGTAAATGATGCTAACTTACATATTTTATGGCAATGATTTGACAATTCGCTTTAATTTCCATTCAATTCACTGATAGATACATTACATTTTCCACTGCGTTGCGGAGTTAATGGCAGCGTACTTTTGACACGAATAAATAAGCGTTAAAACACTGGTTGTTAAGTCAAGCTTGCATGCTGTGTTTCATCTCACAGCTGTGCACAGCTGGGAAGGAGACCATTCGGGCCTTCGTGTCAGTATTGGAACTTTGAAAGACTTATCCAACTGGCCACTCACCCTCCTTTTCCCCTCTAATATCACAGCTAATGCTGGCCCCTTGACGCATTTCACCAACTCCCCCCTATTGAAAGTTACTGTTGAACCTGCTTCCACCGCCCTTTCAGGCAGCACCTTCCAGATCACAACAACTCGCTGCATTAAAAAAACACGTTCGCTATCTCACTCCTGAGAATTACCGATCATCTTCCACCTGTTTTTCTGTGGTTACCGACCAAACTGGTATTGGAAACTGTTCATTGCTACTTAACCAATGTCAATTCTTCTTCACTCTATCTGAATGTCTGTGGATCTCTCACCTTGGAAGAGATGGAACGAAGCACAGACACCGAGCAAACTCATTGTCCTTGACGCAGGTGGCGGGGCTCTGAGCCCCCGATCCGAATCTCACTGAAAACTCGCTGCTGTTCTCTCTGTGTGAGGGAGTGTGAAATTTCCGCGCTGTTAATAAATACACGATTGTGGTTGAAAAATGGAACGAAGGCAGCCAACAGCTCTCTGCTGTTTTCCTGTTCTCTAAATGACAGAGTGCTGGTACACACTCAGCATGTTTTGCAAAATACCACAGGTATCTACTCAGAGCAATTAGGCCAGACTTGGAGAACTAAACGGTTTACGGGGATAGGGCCTGGGTGGGATTGTGGTCGATGCAAACTCGATGTGCCAAATTGCCTCCTTCTGCACTGCAGGGATTCTATGATCTATGTTCCATCATTTGATTTCATTCATTATTGACAAGTGTATTGGTATGAAGTGGAAAGCATTGTTTCTAGCACGTTATACGGACAAAATAGTTCATAGAGTACATAGGGGAGAAGGACAGGAGGGTGTGCAGAATATAGTTTTACAGTCATAGCTCGGGAGCAGATAAAGATCAGCTTAATATTTGTTAGGTGCATCGAAAACATTGCTGTCAGGCAAGCAGGGAAAATGCTGTTTTACCCGACGGAAGAAGGTGGAAGAATGTGGAGCATACGAGAAGAGGGAATGGCTGAGATGAACGTCACAAATGAATTTAATGGGAAAGTAGAAGAGAGGCATGAGGGAATAAAAAATAAAAGGATGGGCGGCACGGTAGCACAGTGGTGAGCACTGCTGCCTCAGAGCTCCAGGGACCTGGGTTCCATTCCCGGCTTGGCTCACTGTCTGTGTAGAGTTTGCACATTCTCCTCGTGTCTGCATGCGTTTCCTCCGGGTGCTCCGGTTTCCTCCCACAGTCCAAAGATGTGCGGGTTAGGTTGATTGGCCATGCATAAACTGCCGCTTAGTGTCCTGAGATGTGTAGGTTAGAGGGATTAGTGGGTAAATATGTAGGGATATGGGGATAGGGCCTGGATGGGATTGTTTTCGGTGCAGACTCGATGGGCCAAATGGTCTCTTTCTGCACTGTATGGTATCTATCTATCTATCTATCTATCTATCTATCTATCTATCTATCTATCTATCTATCTATCTATCTATCTATCTATCTATCTATCTATTTAGCGACCTATCTACCTATGATGTGTTGATGGGGTGATAGGAAGAGGCATTATGATGAGGCATGTATGGAATATTAACTACAGCACCCAACTGATGGGCCGAATGATCCCCTTCTGTGCTTTGCATCTTATGCAATTGGGATATATGAATATGAATTAAAAGTTGTGCAGATCCGTGATATTGAAGCTGTTAGTGCTGTCTCTTTATTTTGTGTGGTCTGCAACAGGACATGTTTGTCAATGTTTCGGTAAGATGATAGAAGTCCTGCTTAACATAGGAACAACCACGAGCACAGACGTTTCATGGTTCTTGACAGTACGTAAAGCACATTTGGGACTGCAGTGACGTTTCTCCTTTTGTACTCAGTAATAGACATGCCCAAAACTAAATCCTGAGAACAGAAATTTGACAATGACTCGAAGGCGAACTTTCTGTTATGATTCTTTTTGTTCATTCGTGGGCCATGACCGTCGGTGGCCGGCCGGCATTTATTGCTCATCCCTATTTGCTCTTGGAGGGCAGTTGAGAGGCAATGACATTGCTCTGGCTCTGAAGTCACACGTAGGCCAGGCCAGATTAGGACGGCAGAATACTTCCCCAAAGGGCAGTATTGAATCATGTGGGTTTCCAACAATCGAAAATAATCAGTAGATTCTTAAATTCAGATTTTTGAAAAATTAGAACATAGAACAGTGCAACACTGCAACAGGCCCTTACCCCACGATGTTGTTCCGACCACAACGCCAAATGAAACGTATCCCTTCTGCCTGTCCTTAGTCCATATCCCTCTACTCCTTGCAAATTCATGTGCCGATCTAAAAGCCACTGAAATGCCCCGATGAAATATCTCTCTGCACCACCAGCCCAGTCAGCGCTCTCTCGAGACGTGTGCACAGAGAGTGACACACTCTCTGCAAAAACTTGCTGCTCACAACCTCTTTGCAATTTCCCCTCTCACATTAGATGATCATCCCAATGAGTAGCCGTTTTAACTCTGGGGAAAGATTCTGACTGTCAACCCTATCGATGCCTCTCATAATTGTATCGGCTTCACTGAGGACTCCCCTCAGCCTCCGACACTCCAGAGCAAATATCTGCCGTGGCAGGAATTGAACCTGGGTCCCGAGAACATAAGTTATATTTCTGAATTAATAGTCTAGCAATACTAGCATGAGGCCATCGCCTCCTCCTTGACAACAAGTAAATATTAGTCCAGAATCCTGTCCTTGCTCTTTTTTGATACAGGGTCATTTTGCACTTTCACTTTCCACGAGAGTGGCATTAATCTGACTGCCTCATCCTAACGACATCATCTCACCGACAGAGCAATGCGCCTTCGGTATTGCACGGATGTAGCTGCGTGGATTATCTGCCGACGGCTCAGGAACGAACTGAGAAAAGTAATCCAGTGTGCCCTAACTACTCCGGAAATTAGATTGGAATCGATTCTAGTCTCTTTCATATCCATCAATTTCCATCACTCCAACATTGCCTGCTATGTAATCAGCTGACTCAGACCTCAGCTCTGGAAGTCTCCCCCTCAATCGCTCAGACACTCTCACTCTTGAACATGAACCTTAAACGTAATTCATTGGCAAAGCTTCTACCCAACTGCGACTTATATATTTTAAGCATTTTTGAGTCAAGTTGTGATGATTCACTTTATAGTGAAGCTTCTGGTAATGTGGGCACTTGCATGGCAGGTGCTGTATAATGTGGATGAATGTGAGATCATCCACTTTGGTACAAAAATAGGAAGGCAGATTATTATTTGACTGGGTGTAAATTGAGGGATGTGAAAATTCAGCGCGACTTTGTTGCCTTCGGGCATCAGTCGCTGAAAGTAGGGACAAAGTTACTGCAGGCAGTAAATAAGGCAAATGGCATGCTGGCTTTCATAGCAAGAGGATTTGTGTTTCGGAATGGGATCTCTTATCTGAATTATACAGGGGATCTGTGAGGCCACTCCTGCAGTATTGTCTGCAGTTGTGCTGTATTTATCTCAGGAAGGAAGTCCTTGCAACAGAGGGAGTACACCCAAAGTTTACCAGGCTGATTCCTGGGATGAAAGATGAGGAGCTGCTTTGTCGTTCATGGGTTTATTCACTGGATTTTGGAAGAGTGAAAAGGGATATCTTATAAATTGCTATAAATTCTCACAGGGTAGATAGGGTCGATGCAGACAGAAAGTTCTCAATGGTAGGGGAGACCAGAACTACTGTTCATATTTTGAGGAAAAGGGCAAACCCATTTAGGACTGGGACGAGGAGAAATTTATTCACTCAGAGAGTTGTGAATGTGTGGAATTCACTACCACAGAAACTGGCTGAGACCAAAACATTGTGTGATTTCAAGAAGAAATTAGGTATAACCCTTGGGGCTCAAGGAATTAAGGGATATGTGTCTTGGCGGGATAGGGATATTGAATTTGATGATATCTCATGATCAAAATGAATGGCGGAGCAGGCATTAAATGCAGAATAGCTTCTATTTTCTTTGTTTCTTTGTAACCATGCTAACGTTCCGCTTCAGAGTCATTTCGTGAGCACGGAATAGCAAAATGCGCTGTCGGCCATTGGTCTGAATGCCAACTTTCACTTCGACAATAATAACAGAAAGGCAAATTGTTTCTTAATCTGCACCTTCGAAACCTGATAATTTACATCCAAGAGTACTTAAGGAGTGGCCTTGGAAATAGTGGATGGATTCGTGGTCATCTTTCAGGATCTTATAGCTTCTGGAACACCCCGCGCAGATTGGAGGGCAGCTAATGTCACTCCAATATTCAAAAGAGTCGTAGAGAGAAAACAGGGAAATAAGACCTGTGAGCCTAATATCGGTAGTGGGGAAAATTTTTGAATCCATTATCAAGGATTTTATAGCGCAGCGTTTATAAAAGCAGTGGCTGCATCAGACAGAGTCAGCATGGATTTAAGAAGAGGAATTCATGGTTGTCAAATCTGTTGGAGTTCTTTGAAGACGTCACTACTGGAGTTGACAAGGGGAGGGGGAGGGCGGGGGGAGTCGATGTGGCAAACTTGGACTTTCAGAATGCGTTTGACCAAGTCCTGTATAAGAGGTTATCGTGCAAGATTAACGTGCATGGGATTGGGGGGAGTTTATTCAGATGGAGAGAAAACTAGTTGGCAAAGAGGAAACAAAGAAATCATAAAATCATAGAAACCCTACAGTGCAGAAGGAGGCCATTCGGCCCATCGAGTCTGCACCGACCACAATCCCACCCAGGCCCTACCCCCACATATTTACCCACTAATCCCTCTACCCTACGCATCCCAGGACTCTAAGGGGCAATTTTCTTTTTAATAAAGAGTAGGAATTCATGGGTCCTTTCCAAATTGGCACACAGTAATGAGCTCAGTGCCACAGGGATCGGTGTTGGGACCCCAAATCTACATAATATTAATCAATGATCTGAATGAGAGAACAGAACGTAACATCCCAAAGTTTGCAGATTATATCAAGGTAGGTGTGTAGATGAACTGTGAAGAGGGTGCAGAGATCTTTCAGCATCATCTGCACAGGTAGCTAAGTGGTCAAGGCAATGGCAGATGCCGTACAATTTGAGCAAATGTGAGGTCCTTCGCCTTGGAAGCAAAAACAAGAAAGCAGATTACAACCTGAATGGCTATAAATTGGGAGAAGAGAGTGTGCATTGCGATCTGGGTGTCCTTGCGCACTAGACGCTGAAGGTAAGTAGGCCCGTGCAGCAGGCGGTAAAGAAGGGAAATGGTATGTTGGCCTTGATTGCGAGAGGTTTGGAGTACAGTAGCCGGGATGTGTTGTTGCAATTTTCCAGGGGCTTCGTGAGGCCACACCTTGGATAATGTGTGCAGTTTTGGTCTCCTTTTCTGAGGAAGGATGTCGTTGCTCTCGAGGAAGTGCAGCAAAGGTTTACCAGGCTGATTCGGGGGATGGCGGGACTGATGTATGAGGAAAGAGTTACTAGTTTGGGATTGTTTTCGCTGGAGTTCAGGCAAATGAGGGGGGGTGGGGGAAATCTCAAAGAGACTCTTAAAATTCTAACAGGACCAGGCAGGTTAGATGCAGGAACGATGTTGCCAATGGTGGAGGAATCCAGAGCCTGGGGATTCTGGGTGGACCATTCAAGGCGGAGATGAGGAAACATTCCATCAAGCAAAGATTGGTGAGCCTGTGGAACTAATTGCCACAGCAAGTAGTTCATGCCAAAACATTGAATGTATTCATGAAGCGGCTAGATGTAGCACTGGTGGGTGGGTGGGGGGGGGGGGGGGGGGGGGGCGGGGGATGGGATCAATAGTTCTTGGTCGAAAGCACGATTATGCTATTGAGTTGAACGATCAGCCATGACGTGATTAATGACGGAGCAGGCTCGAAAGGCAAAATGGGCTCCTCCTGCTCCTATTTTCTATGTTTATATGTCAAACGATAAATTGGCAATTGCGTCTGCAAAACGAGAACTCGGTGTCCTAGTTCATGAGTTACAGAATGTAGCTGCAGTAAACAAGTCGGAAACCTTCGACACTTTAGGGTACTTAATCGCGAGGAGATTATTTTTCACTTGTAAGAATGTATTTCTGCATTTGTATAAGGCCTTGCTGAGACCTCGCCAGGAGTTTGCGTCCAGTTCTGGTCCTCTTCCCTCAGCTCTGACGTAAGTTCCATAGAGGCCGTGCAATTGATGTTTAGCAGATAAATGATTTGGACAGGGATTTGTTTGAGGAGAGGCAGCTGCGAAAGTACACATATTATCGAAAATTTTGAAGAATGAGGCGATCCCTCATTGTTGCAGATAAAACTCTGACAGTGTGCAATAGGATGGATGAGGATAAGGTTCCCCGTGGTTGGTGAGTCAAATGCCTGGCAGGGGGCGGGGGGGGGGGGGAGGGGGGGGGGGGTGAGGGGTGGGGGGGGGGGATGATCTCAGGATGTGGAATGGACATTTTGAACAGGGAAGAGGAGGAATATATCCACTCATTATAATGAATCTTAGGAATATTCCACACGAGAGAGTTTCCAAAATGGAGTCATCGGAAATGTTCAAGGCAGAAGCCCCGAAATTTCAAGCGATGAATAACATGAAAGGAAATTGAGATCCTGCTGGAAAGTGCGGATGCGGTCGGTAATCATTCCGGATCTAGTGGAACATCAGTGCCATCTCGACGGGCTAAAATTTCTCTTCTTGCTTCTCTCTTCCAACGTCCTATTTTCCTTTGTGTTTTCTGGAACAGCAGCATCACTCGCTCCACAAAAATGACTTTTCCAAGAGCAATGCATTTACTTCGCATCAGAAAATGTTCCAATTCTGATTTGAAAGCCTCAACTCAAAAGGCCCCCATCACAGTCTCAGACAGCGCAATCCAGATCTTAAACTTTGGTTATGTGGAATAAAATGGATTGTCCTTAATTATGCTGTTGCTGCTTTAGTTAAGTAATCTTTAATCGATGTCCTGCAGTTTTCATAATTTTTTTTTTTAACAAAAACAAGTTGGAGAGCAAACTGGAAGGTCTAGCAGGAGTTTTAGAAGTTGACCTTCCGAACTATCAAAGTAAAACCTGAGAGTACTTTGCGCAATATCACGAGAGCTTCTTGAAATATTAACTTTCTACGCAACATTAGCGGGACTGTTAAATGCAAGGAACTGCAACTTTGATGGAGAATTTGTTGAAGGCATGCTTAGACAACTCAAGGAAACTTTGAAAACTAATGTGTGTACCAGAGGTGACACATGCTGATCGGACACCGATCTAAAAAAAATTCTCAGTTCGAAACTGGAAAAGCAACTGTGTTCAGAATAATCCAAACCCTTCCCGTTAATATGAACTGGTAGGCAAAATAAATAAGGATCGATAATTATCATTACCGTTCTGGAAATCAAGCACATCAATTTATTTCAGAGACAATTCCATTTAAATAGCAGTTTCTGGATTACAGGGGTGTGCCCCCATGATTGCCGTTCACATAATTACCACTCATGATTAATCTCCAGATATGCAACTACTTTCTTGTTAGTCATTCCTGGGACATGGGTGTACCTGGCTGGCCAGCATTTATTGCCCATCATTAGTTGCCCGAGGGCAGTTGAGACTCAACCATATTACTGTGGCTCTGGGGTTACATCCAAGCGAGACCGGATAAGGACGACAGATTTCCATCTCGAAAGGGCATTGAATTTTATGATCAGCCATGATCATAGAGGATGACAGAGCAGGCCCGAAGGCACTCCTGGTCTACTCCAAGAGGCCTCCCAAGGAAAATCGGGTGGTACGGTGGCATAGTGATTAATATTACTGCCTCACATCGACAGGGACCTGGGTTCAATTCCCAAATTGGGTCACTGTCTGTATGAAGTCTGCACATTCTGTCCGTTGTCTGCGTGGGTTTCGTCCGCCGGCTCCAGCTTTCTCCCAAACTGCGAATGACATGCTGGTTAGGTGCATTGGCCATGCCAAAGTTTCCCTCAGTGTACCAGAACAGGCGGCAGACTGTGGCAATGAGGGGATTTTCACAGTCACTTTATTACAGTGTAATGTGAGCCTACTTGTGATACGAAGAAATACACTTAAAACGTTTCTTTCCATCTCCTCTATCTGTGCCCCACATAATTATGTACACTCAATCAAGCCACCCCCATCCCCTGAGTCTCCATCGACTCCCCATTCCGATCTATTCCGACCCAATAGATAGATAGATTTGCATATATCTAACTTGACGCACGGTATTAGTAAGGAACATGAATTTGGGGACAGCCAGAGCAATCAGTTCCAAACGAATCCACACAGGGGTTGTGAACGAACTGATATGAGGAACAGAATGGGTACAATCCACTTTGCACCTACTCTTCTCCCTGGAGATGGAAGGCGGGATTCTGACCCTGGTTAATCATGAATGTCAAATGACCATCATACAGTCGACAGCAAGTGCCACCACTGAACATGTGTAGAGGTGGTCTTGGATGATAGAGAAAAAGTAACCAGGAAACAGCTATTAAATAGGATTGTTTGTCACTATAAAGGAAGTGATTGCACACAGCAAATGGTGTGCTGACTTTCTAGAAGCACAATGATAAAGATTATTACTCTCCCATTCTCTTATGACCAGCTGCCTATATTGAGGTAGCGGACGTAGATTCGCTTAAGCACAACAAATCACGTTACTTTTTAAAAATTAATTTGGAGTTTCGAGCCTTGTCTGTTTCTGTGTTCTGTCGACATTTGTCATTTCTGCAAAAGAGGCCAATACATATTTGTAGAAAAGGGCAAAATATCGAGAGCTACATGGCAACGATTTGAGAGGATTTGTCAGAAGAAGCAACAAGAATCAATAAAAATGGCGATCGAGGTGTCTGGGTATCTGTAAATTAGAACGCTGTAAGTTTCAATGCCAATGTCCAACGATCTGCTGGTTAGGTGGATTGATCATGCTTAATTGCCCTTTAGTGTCGAAAGATGTGCAAGTAGTCTGGATTGGTCATGCAAAATTGTCCCTTAATGTCCAAATATGTGCTTGTTGTCTGATTGGCCATGCTCCGTTGCCCCTTAGTGTCCAAAGGTGTGCAGTTTAGGTGCATTGATCATGGTAAATTGTCCTCCAGTGTCCAAAGATGTGCAGGTTACGTGGAATGGCCACGCTAAATTGTCCCGAAGTGTCCAAAGATGTGCAGGATGGTGAATTGGCCATGCTAAATTGCGCCTCAGTGGACAACAATGTGCAGGTTAAGTGGATTGGCTACGGTAAATTTTCCCTTCGCGTCCAAAAATGTTTAGGTTAGGTGGATTGGCCAAGCTAAATTGCCTCTTAGTGTCAGGGGAATTAGCAGGTTACAGCGAGAGCGCCAGGGTGGGATTGCTGGCGGTGCAGGCTCAATTGGCTGAATGGCCCTCCTTCTGCACGATAGGAGTTTTATGATTATGTAAGTCAACTTATCGAGGCTTTATCAATTGTCAGTTTTCGGCATCCTGTTTTCCGTGAATCTGACTGAGTCTCGTATATTTCACGAGTACGTGCACTTGCAAAGACATACCACCGGCTACAAAGAGTCTTGAGACAGCTTATGTTCGGGCCAGGCTGGACATTCAGCAAGGCGACTGTAATCTTACTGAAATAATGTGGACCATGCCCTGTTGCAACCCATGAAAAGAAAAGAGGCAGCATTAACTGCTCACATATCAGGATATCAAAAGATGCTCTCCAATTGGCTTTGATTTCATGTTTTCCGAACACGATTACAGAAAAAGCACAGTACAGATTGGTACCATTCGGCCTATCAGCTGTTGTTACTGTTCCAGAGGTACCTCATTCCTTCTTTCTATTACCCCATCAACATATCCTTCTACTCCTTTCTCTCCTTCGTGCCCAATTAAAATACATCTTTGTCATTCGTCACAAGCGGAAGTGAGGAGGAAAATGGGGCAACTAACGCCATTATCAGAGCGATTTTAATAGTGCGATTTATTTTTGAATCGGCACAATTTAATTTGATTTGGTTTGATTTATTATTGTCACATGTATTACTATACAACTAAAAGTAGGCCTACCTTGCATTAAGTTGATCTTTCTCTGCACCCTGGCCATGACTGTGACACTACATTCTGCACTCTCTCCTTTCCTTCTCGATGAACGGTATGCTTTGTCTGCATAGTGCGCAAGAAACAATACTTTTCACTATATCCCAATACACGAGACAATAGTAAATCAAATCAAATCAAACCAAAAGCATTCCCTGTGCAACCGAGTTCCAGATTCTGCCCATTCTTCCAAGATACATTTTTGTCCTGAATTCCTGCTTGGCGACAAACTCATCCTGCAATATTTTGAAATCCTACTTCTGCCTTGTTGAACCATTTCATAATTGTAAATATTTCGGTCGATCAGCCCTCAAGTTTCAATTTGTTTCGAGAAAAAGAGCTCCAACCTCTTCAAGACTCACTGACAGTTATATGCTCTCATTTCTGGGATCATTCGTTCTGAAATGTTAATTGCACCTTTTCCACGACCTGGGAATACTTACCAGATGAGGAAGAACCGTGCTCTGCACTCCAAGTCTGGTGTAACTGATGTGATTAAGATATTTGAGGCATTTTGTAGAACATGTCCAATGCTCGCCAGCACTTGGACCTACAGTAAACAGGAGAACCGCAGGGAGCTCTCTACCTTGGTTCTATTTTCAAACCCCAGTCCTGTTTTCATTCATATACACAGTGCGCATATTGCACATCTCCCCCACACAGAGAGAACAAGAGCGAGTTCTCAGTGAGATTTGGTTTCGGGGGCTCAGACTCTCACGGTCTTGCTCAAGGACAATGAGTTTCCTCGGTATCTGTGCAGTGTTCCATCTCTTTCAGGGTGAGATATCCTCATTATATTCCGATAGAATGGAGAACGATTTGGATCGAGTGAAGAGCCAGAAACTGTTTCCATTGGCAGGAGTTTCTGGAACTAAGGGAACATGGATTGAAGAATTTGGTAAAAATAACAGAGAGGGAGATGAGGGTTTTTTTTTTACCCATCTGAGTTGCTGTGATCTGCAAGGCACTGCCTGAAGGGGCGGTGAAAGCGGATGCAGCAGGATCTTTCAAAATGGGGGAATTGGATACATGTTTAAAGGGGGAAAATTCAAAAATATTAGCGAAATCCTTCAAAGATTCAACTCATATTCGAAGGGCCGAACGGTCTCCTCCCCGCCTTCTGCGGTGCTATAAGGTGTGATTTAGCGTGCAGGTTTAACTTAACAACAAAACAGATGTTCCAGACAAAATGGAATGTCGATGAATAACAATGATTCGAATGGAATTAAACTGAATTGCCATTTCTCCTGAGATATGCTGTGTGAATGGGCTCCATGAACAATATTGGCGACTTTGGAGAGAAAGAATTTCCAGTAGAACTGCAGAGTCAGTTATAAACTTTGAACAAACTTTACGGTCCAAAGTCAATGGAGCAGAAGAAGAAACGAAGCAAAATCAGAAAGTGCTGGAACATCTCAGCGACAGTGTTTAACACTGCTGAATCACAGCGCCAGGAATCCGGCTTGGATTCCCGGCTTGGGTCACTGTCTGCAAAGTTTGCACGTTCCCCCCGTGTCTGTCTGGGTTTCTTCCGGGTCCTCCGCTTTCCTCCCAAAGTTCAAAGATGCGCGGGTTAGGTTGAATGCCCATGCTAAATTGACTCTTCGTATCAGTGGATCAGCAGTGTAAATATGTCGGTTGCGGGAATAGGACCTGGGAGGGATTGTGATCGGTGCCATCTCGATGGGCCAAATGGCCTCTTTCTGCACTGTAGGGATTCTATGATTCTGAGAGCATCGGTGGTGAGAGAATAGAGCTCTGACCGAGGGCCATCCAGATTCGAAACGTCGGGTCTGTGCTCTCTCCACTGATGCTCTCAGACCGAAAATCATAGAGTCAGATTGTTCAGTGCTCAAAAAAAACATTTGTCTCCTCTGCACTGATCACAATTCCCATAACCCCACTGAGGTTTTCCAGCATTTACTGTTTTATTTTTAGTTTCAGGCACCCCCAGTCATTTGCTTTTATATAAGGAGATACACGGGATGTAATCAATAGTTGAGAAATGTGGTTTCGCTGAAGTTCTCTGTGATAACATCACACAGTTCCCATGTGCCCCCTCCCCAGTGTTTAAACCTAATTTACTGGTGAATGGACTGGTATTATACCTTCCGAAAAGGAGGAGGAAAATGGGGCAACTAACACCAGAATCAGAGCGATTTTAATGGTGCGATTTTTTTTTTCTGAATCGGGCATTTTTGTGATTTCATTTGATTTGATTTATTATTGTCACGTGTATTACGAGAGAGTGAAATGTATTGTTTCTTGCGCACTATAAAGACAAAGCATACCGTAGATCGAGAAGGAAAGCACAGAGTGCAGAATGTTGTGTTACAGTCATAATCAGGGTGGAGAGAAAGATCAACATTGTGTGAGGTAGCTCCATACAAAAGTCTGATGGCAACAGTGAAGAAGTTATTCTTCTGTCGATTGGTACGTGACCTCAGACTTTTGTATTTTTTCCCAACGGAAGAAGCTGGAAGAGAAAATGTCCGAGATGCATGGGTTCCTGAATTATGTTGACTGCTTTTCCCGAGGCAGAGGGACGTGTCAATGATGGAAGGCTGGTTTGAGGTTTACTCCCAATTGGCTTTCAGTCGGCTCTTCAGGGAATGCTCTGTAACCTGAGGTGACGGTTGTTCTCTCTCTCTCTTTCCGAGGTACAGTGTCTCAGGCCACCTTGTCCCAGTCTCCGCCGGTTCAGACGCTCCCTGCTGGGAGTCCTGTTAATCTCTGCTGCCGTATCGAGGGTCAAATTGCTAGCTCTGTCGTCTGGTACAGACAGAACGAGAGAAACGGCATGGGTTTAGTGAGCAGAGCGTTCCAGAACAGCCCAGCTGAGGGGAGATTTTCCAGTGAGATTTCGGAAAAAGGGCTTATTCATACACTAATCATTGCCGATTCCCGGATAAATGATTCTGGGATGTATTACTGTGCAACCCGCAATTACCAGAACATGGCCCAAATATTCAGAAATGGCTCCAAGTTAGTGATTACAGGTAAATTCCATTATTATTCCATTGGTGTGTTACCTCAAAGCAATTAATGTGGCCTGTTCCATTTGTCAATGGGTTCCCCTTTTGTTTTGCCGGATTTAGCGGGTTCTCCCACCATATTTCTCCTCACTCCGCCGCTGGATGAGATTCCCGCCGTGGAAAGAGTCCCGTTGTTGTGTTTGGTCAGAGGCGTGTCTCCCGATTCCTTTCCCCTCCGCTGGACTGTTTCAGGACAGGATACCGAGGGACAGACCGATTCGGGGACGCTGGAGCCGGACGGGACCGACACCGTTAGGAGTTACATCAGCCTCTCGTCGGAAACGTGGAGAAGCGGCACTCGCTGGACTTGCGCCATTCAGATCAACTCCGGTGAAAGCATGCTCAGTGGAAGTTTCTCATTTCAGGAAGGTAGTTATTCACAATGACCATTTTTGAATCCATATAATTTTAACGGGACACTTTACTGAGTGCAGTCCAACTTTGTAAATTACAAATGTCTCTGCGGGCACCTCCATTGAGATCTAAATCACCACTGTCCAATCACAGCCCTCCCAGTTTCGTTTTCTGATATTTTAACTCTACTTCGTTGCCGTAAAGAGTCGTGGATGTTTAATCATTGAAACACATTCGCCAGAACGGATAGATTAATGGGTAAGAGAATGGGCGGGAAAGTGAATTTTATGTACACGGTTAGCCATGGGGTCATTGGATGGCAGAACAGACGAGGTAGGCCGAATGGCCTCTTCCCCTCTCCCACTTCTTGTATCTGGCTAAGACACCGTTACATGTCTGAACGTCAGGGACCAATCTGCCGGTGTGTATAATTGTAATGTGTGATTATATCCCCAGTGTCGCACTCTACCTCAGCACAGCGTTGAACCTTTTATTCATCCCTTCGTCTCTCTCCACTTCAAGACCATTCAGTTACACCGGATACCCTGCGGGTGCTCCTGTTCCGTCCCAAACTCCAAAGATGTGTGTGTTAGGTGGATTGGCCATGCTAAATTGCCCCTCAGTGTCTAATGATGTGCAGATTAGGTGGATTGGCCGTGCTAAACTGCCGCTTAGTGTCCAAAGATGTGCAGATTGGGTGGATTGGCCGTGCTAAATTGCCCCTTAGTTTCAAAAGATGTGGAGGTCAGGTGGGTCGGCCATGGTTAATTGAGCCCAAGTGTCATGGATCAGCAGGTTAGTTGGATTGGCCATGCTACATTGCCCCTTAGTGTCCACAAATGTGCAGGCTCGGTGGATTGGCCAGGTTGAATTGCCCCTTCGTGTCAAAATATGTGAAAGTCAGGTGGATCAGCCATGGTAAATTGCCCATTAGTGTCCAAGATGAGCAGGTTAGTTGGATTAGCTATGGCAATTTGCCCTTTAGTTCCCAAACAAGTGCGGGTTAAGTGGATTGGCCATGCTAGATTGTCCCTTAATGTCCAAAGATTTGTAGGACAGGTGCGTTGGCCATGGTAGATTGTCCCTTCGTATCAGGGTAAATATTTGGGATCAAGTGGTTGGGACCTGCGTGGGACTATTGTCGTGCAGGCTCGATGGGCCTATAGGCCTTGTTCTGTTCTGCAGGCATACTACGATCTGTCTCGTTGTTTATCTTCCCCTGTTTACAATCTCTCGCCTCCCCCCCCCCCCACCCACCCCCCCCTCCCGGACCCCACCCCACCCCCCCGCCCCGCCCCCGCACCCCCGCTTCCCACCTACCCCCCACCCTTTTCTCTCCATCAATCTTCAATTTATACCCTGGTGTAGCTTTCTCAGTCAGTCTGTCCCAGTCCACTATTTGCACCTCTTTCACTCTCGCTCTACCTTCAGTTATTGGTCACCCCCCCTCTCTCTCTCTCTCTGTCTCTTACTTTCCCTCTATTTATTGGTTTAGCTAGTATTCTGCAGCGTTCTATGTTTCCTATTGTTGTGCCAGTTACATGGTGCTTCATCAAAGGGTCTACCTATCGCTCTCCAATGATATCTACTTTGTTCTCTCCTTTTTGCTCTTTCTCAAAAGCTCTCTCTGTTTCCCTGTTGCAAATTGAGCTGCATACTTCTGTGCAAGTTATCTGCTCTGCCTACCTCTCTATCTTTGAACAGTGTTATCTCAGATTGCTGCTCTATCTTTGAATCATTTATTCCGTCAATATATCTGGGACAATTTTTTCACACACTGGGCGTTGAGTGTCTGGAACGAGCTGCCCGAGGCATTAGTTGAGGCGGGTACAAATGTGTCTTTAAAAAGCGTTTCGACATTTACATGGGTAAGATGGGCACAGAGGGATATGGGCCACACACGGGCAAATTAGACTAGCTTAGTGGTTAGTAAAGGGGCGGGATTGAAAAGTTGGTCCGAAGGGCCTGTTTCCATGCTGTAAGCCTCTATGACTCTAGGACTCAACTTCGTGCTTTTTTTCTCTGTTGTTTAAACTGGGCTTTGTAACATCTTGGTTCTTGCTCTTCCCTGAATCTTTCGCACTCTCCCCCTTTCTCTATGTGTGCCCTGTTCAAGAAGTGCCCAGTCCCTCTGTCACTATCTCTCTCTTCCTCTCCATGTGTCCTATTGGAAAAGTGTTTGTTTTAAATCTCTCAATTGGGCAACATGGTGGCACAATTATTCGAAGTGATGTCTCATAGCGCCAAGAGCCCTGGGTTCAATTGCGGCCTGGCCGGGGGGGGGGGGGGGGGGGGGGCGTTGTCTCTGTGGAGTCTGCACATTCTCCCCGAGTCGGCGTGTGTTTCCTCCAGTAGCTCCGATTTCCTCCCACAGTCCAAATTCGTGTGGGTGAGTTTGATTGGCCGTGTTAAGTTGACCCGAGTGTCAGGGGCATTAGTAGGGTAAATACGTGAGGAGAGGGGGATAGTGTGGGATTGTTGGAAGTGTGGACTCGATGGCCCGAATTATCTTCTTCTGCACTGTGGGATTCCATGGTTATTCGCTCCCTGAAGCTTTCACTCTCTCCCTCCATCTCTCTGTGTGCCCTGTTCAAAAAATGCTCAGTCTACCTGTCTCTCTCTCTCTCTTTCTACCTCGTCTTGTGTCCTATTGTAAAAGTGCTACTCTGTTACATGATGCGAAAGTGTGGAATTTTTTTTTTGCCATTTTCCGATCAAATGGGACAGTCAGATTGGACAACATCCGATCCTTGTTTAATTATTTCCACAATCGATTTTCTTTGAGTGAAAGTTTAATTCTTTTTGCAGATTCTCTCTTCCCGACGACCTGTAATGTAGTGTTTTCTGGTGGTTTGTCGGCCGCGGCACTTCTCCTTCTGGGATTGGTCCTTGTGGCCGGAAGAAAGATCTGCAGGAATCGGCAGAGAGGTCGCGATTGTTGGGGGAATCTGTTAATCCACGGCGCTCTCAATTCACCCATTTATCACTGAGTTATTGACACTTCTGAGCGGGTTCGGTGTGAGATGTAGCCAGTTAAAATTTCAGTTTAAATCCCTCTTTCTAACAGGAACCGCAAACAGTGATGAGGAACTGACAGAATCCAGAGGACGCAAACAGAATAAAGAGGTGAATGAATGGAATTATTGTTGCTATCTCACACGGATACTTTTCATTAATTATCAATACGCGGTTTAGAATTCATAACCAACACAGAACATTCTGGAAAATCTCAACAAGCCTGGCGGCTTCCACGGACAGATAAAGTTTGGAAGCCGAATGACACTTCTTCCAAGTTAGCTTTTCTGTTTAATTCATTCGTGGGACATTTGATTTGATTTCTGATTGTCACATGCATTAGCATGCAGTGAAAAGTACTGCTTATTGCGCCCTATACAGACAAAGCATACCATTCATAGCGTACATAGATTTGATTCATTATTGTCACATGTATCGGTATTCAGTGAAAAGTATTGTTTCTTCCGCTCTATACAGAGAAGGCATACCGTTCATAGAAAATGAAAGGAGCGAGTGGAAAATGTAGTGTTACAATCATAGCTCGGGTGTAGATAAAGATCAGATTAGTGTGAGGTAGTTCCATTCAATAGTTTGACAGCAGCAGGGAAGAAGCTGTTCTTGAGTCGGTTGGTAGGTGACCTCAGACTATTGTTTCTTTTTCCCGACGGAAGAAGGCGGCCGAGAGAATGTCCGTCGTGCGGGGGTCCTGAATTATGCTGGCTGCTTTTCCGAGACAACGGGAAGTGCAGACAGAGTCAACGAATGGGAGGCTGGTTTGCGTGATGGGACTGGGGCTCATTCATGACCCTTTGGCGTTCTTGCGGTCTTGGACAGAGCAGGAGCCATGCCAAGCTTACTTATGTTGGAAGAATGTTCTTGCTCTCGAGGGAGTGCAACGATGGTTTACCAGGCTGATTCCGAGAATGGCAGGACTGATGTTTGAAGAGACATTGGCGAGGTTATGGATATTTTCGCTCGAGTTCAGGCAAACGATGGAGGCGGGGGGCGGGGGGGGGGGGGGGGGGGGGCGGGGGGGGGGGGGCGGCGGTGGGATTTCACAGACTTATAAAATTCCAACCGGACTAGACAGGATAGATGCAGGGAGATGTTCCCGATCCTGGGGTGCTCTCACACCAGTTTGAGAGCAGTTATCCACTCCATCTGACGACGGGGCAGCGCTCCGAGAGCTAATGGCATTTGCTACCACGTGAACCTGTTGGATTTAACCTGGTGTTATTAAAACTCTTACAGAGTCCAGAACCAGGGGTCACAGTTTGAGTGATGGGACTGGACCAGTTCATGTGGTCTTGAACAGAGCAGGAGACATACCAAGCGTATTCAGTTTGGAAGGATGTTCTTGCTCTCGAGGGAGTGCAGCGAAGGTTTACCAGGCTCATTCCGGGTATGGCGGGACAGATGTATGAGTTTCGATTGAATCGGTTCGGCTTGTTTCCGCTGGACTTCAGACGAATGAGGGGGGGGGGGGGGAATTTCACAGAGACTTATAAAATTTTAACATGACTAGGCAGGGTAGGTGCAGGGAGGATGTACCCGATGCCGGGGGAGTCCTCTGGTCATAGTTTGAGGTTTCGGGGTCGACCATTTAGGACGGAGGTGAGTAGACATTTCTTCACCCAAAGAGTGGCGAACCTGTGGAATTCATTACCAATGGAAGTAGTTGATGCGAAAGTATTGAATGTATTCAAGAGGCGGCTGGACATAACACCTGGGGGCAAAGGTTATGGGGAGAAAGCAGGATTAGGCTATTGGGCTAGACGATCAGCCATGATCGTAATGAATGGTGGAGCAGTCTCGAAGAGCCAAATGACTTCCCCCGATGCTATCTTCTAATTTTGTATGTAAAAAGAGCCAGCATAATCAAGTACCCCACGCACCCTGGACATTCTCTCTTCCACCTTCTTCCTTCGGGAAAAAAGACACATTACGTCTGAGGCCACGCACCAACCCAGGCAAGGACAGCTTCTTCCCTGCTGCCATCAGACATTAGAATTGACCTGCCTTATATTAACTTGAATTTTCACTACACCTTTGCTATCACTGTAACACTACAATCTGCACCCTTTCCTTTCGTTCTGCATACACGGTACGCTTTGTCTGTATACTGGGCAAGAAACAATACTTTTTAATGCATAGTAATACATGTGACAATAATAAATCAAATCAAATCGCTTCTTCACAGATCGCGGGGCGGAATTTTGGTCACTCAAAAGCCATATAGAACATTGGGCAATTGGAACTCTCAGAACTGCAGCAGTTAGATTTATATTAGAAACATAGAAACCCTACAGTGCAGAAGGAGGCCATTCGGCCCATCGAGTCTGCACCGACCACAATCCCACCCAGGCCCTACCCCCACATATTTACCCGCTAATCCCTCTAACTACACATCTCAGGAACAATTTTTAACCTGGCCAATCAGCCTAACCCGCACATCTTTGGACTGTGGGAGGAAACCGGAGCACCCGGAGGAAACCCGCGCAGACACGAGGAGAATGTGCAAACTCCACACAGACAGTGACCCGAGCCGGGAATCGAACCCGGGACCCTGGAGCTGTGAAGCAGCAGTGCTAACCACTGTGCTACCGTGAGTGGATTAAGAATCATTCAATATTGGTGGGTGACTGTGAGCCATGAACCGATTGAATAGAGTGAGGGGGGGGGGGGGTTATGGGGGGGTGGGGGGGGGGGGTTATTGGGGGGGTGGGAGGGGGGGCGGAGTGCGGGGGGGCGGGGGGGGAGGAGCGGGGGACTGAATGGTCTCACCTATTCCGATAATAATGGTGTGGATTGCACTAACAGATCACTTTTCATCCTCAGACGCTTTACGCTTGCCTGGCCTTTAACGAGGATCCAAAACTCTAACTCGAGGTGAAAGAGAGAGAACTCACCGTGAGTTTCCTGAATGTCTCGTGTTGTAGAAACATTCTTCTTGTTCCACGGGAAATTCCGAACGTGCAGCCGGTGCAAATTCGGGTGGATTGGCTGCTCAATATTATGATGGCGCCCAAAGCGGAAAATGAATTTTCTCTTAATGTCCGCCATTCTGAGACGGAATATCGTCTGCAGTGCAATTTCACCTCTTCATGCTTCGAATTTCTCATATGGGTTTATACAATCCTGTTCTGCATTGGTTGGTTAGGGGGGTAAATTTGCTAAGGCCATGCAGGGAGGTTTAAACTGATTCGGGGGGGGGGGAGGGATCCTGAGTAGTGGGGCTGAAAGTGAGGGATGCATGGATGGGGACTGCAATGCACGGCATTGCAGAGGTGGGGTGGAGCAGGGTTTGAAATGTGTATACTTCAATGCCAGGAGTATTCGCAATAAAGTGGGTGAACTTGCAGCGTGGATCAGTACCTGGTACTTCGATGTTGTGGCTATTTCAGAGACATGGATAGAGCAGGGGCAGGAATGGATGCTGCAGGTCCCGGGGTTCAAATGTTTTAGTCGAAGTAGGGAAGGAGGTAGAAGAGGGGGAGGGGTAGCATTATTGGTCAGAGATTGTATCACAGTGTCAGAGAGGAGGTTTGATGAGGACTTACCTGTTGAGGTAGTATGGGCGGAGATTAGAAATAGGAGAGGAGAGGTCACCCTGTTGGGAGTCTTTTATAGACCTCCTAAAAGTTCTAGAGAGGTTGAGGAAAGGATTGCGGAGTCAATCCTGCTTAGGAGTGAAAGTAATAGGGCAATTGTTATGGGGGATTTTAACTTGACTAATATTGACTGGAATTGTTATAGCTCTAGCTCGTTAGAGGGGTCAGTTTTTGTTCAAAGCGTGCAGGAAGGTTTTTTGACTCAGTATGTAGACAGGCCAACTAGAGGTGAGGCTATATTGGATCTGGTGCTGGGAAATGAGCCAGACCAGGTGCTAGACTTGGAAGTTGGTGTGCATTTTGGTGATAGTGACCACAATTCGGTTACGTTCACCTTAGTGATGGAAAGGGATAGGCATGAACCTCGGGCCAGTGGTTTTAGCTGGGGGAAGGGTAATTATGAGGCTATTAGGAGAGAATTAGGAAACATAGGTTGGACTAGGAGATTACAGGGACTGGGAACGTCCGACATGTGGAGTTTTTTCAAGGAGCAGCTACTGCGAGTCTGTGATAGGTATGTCCCTGTCAGGCAAGGAGGAATTGGTAGGGCTAGGGAACCGTGGTGCACCAAAAAAGTTTCTTTGTTGGTTAAAAAGAAAAAGGAGGCTTATGTTCGGATGAGACGTGAGCACTCGGGTAGTGCACTAGAAAGCTTTAGATTGGCTAAGAGGGAGTTGAAGAGCGAGCTTAGAAGGGCTAAAAGGGGACATGAGAAGACTTTGGCGGATAGGGTTAAAGAGAATCCTAAGGCGTTCTATAGGTATGTCAAGAACAGAAGGTTGGTTAGGGCAAGTTTAGGGCCAGTTATAGATGGCAGAGGGAAGTTATGTGTGGAACCGGAGGAGATTGGTGAAGCATTGAACCAATATTTCTCTTCGGTGTTCACGCAAGGGGACATGAATATAGCTGAGGAGGACACTGGGTTGCAAGGGAGTAGAATAGACAGTATTACAGTTGATAAGGAGGATGTGCAGGATATTCTGGAGGGTCTGAAAATAGATAAATCCCCTGGTCCGGATGGGATTTATCCAAGGATTCTCTGGGAGGCAAGAGAAGTGATTGCAGAGCCTCTGGCTCTGATCTTCAGGTCGTCGTTGGCCTCTGGTATAGTACCAGAAGATTGGCGGTTAGCGAATGTTGTCCCATTGTTTAAGAAGGGGAACAGAGACTTCCCCGGGAATTATAGACCGGTGAGTCTCACTTCTGTTGTCGGCAAGATGTTGGAAAAAATTATAAGGGATAGGATTTATAGTTATTTGGAGAGTAATGAATTGATAGGTGATAGTCAGCATGGTTTTGTGGCAGGTAGGTCGTGCCTTACTAACCTTATTGAGTTTTTTGAGAAAGTGACCAAGGAGGTGGATGGGGGCAAGGCAGTGGACGTGGTATATATGGATTTTAGTAAGGCGTTTGATAAGGTTCACCATGGTAGGCTTCTGCAGAAAATGCAGATGTATGGGATTGGGGGTGATCTAGGAAATTGGATCAGGAATTGGCTAGCGGATAGGAAACAGAGGGTGGTGGTTGATAGTAAATATTCATCATGGAGTGCGGTTACAAGTGGTGTACCTCAGGGATCTGTTTTGGGGCCACTGCTGTTTGTAATATTTATTAATGATCTGGATGAGGGTATAGTTGGGTGGATTAGCAAATTTGCTGATGACACCAAAGTCGGTGGTGTGGTAGACAGTGAGGAAGGGTGTCGTAGTTTGCAGGAAGACTTAGACAGGTTGCAAAGTTGGGCCGAGAGGTGGCGGATGGAGTTTAATGCGGAGAAGTGTGAGGTAATTCACTTTGGTAGGAATAACAGATGTGTTGAGTATAGGGCTAACGGGAGGACTTTGAATAGTGTGGAGGAGCAGAGGGATCTAGGTGTATGTGTGCATAGATCCCTGAAAGTTGGGAATCAAGTAGATAAGGTTGTTAAGAAGGCATATGGTGTCTTGGCGTTTATTGGTAGGGGGATTGAATTTAGGAGTCGTAGCGTTATGTTGCAACTGTACACAACTCTGGTGCGGCCGCACTTGGAGTACTGTGTGCAGTTCTGGTCCCCACATTACAGGAAGGATGTGGAGGCTTTGGAGAGGGTGCAGAGGAGGTTTACCAGGATGTTGCCTGGTATGGAGGGGAGATCCTATGAGGAGAGGCTGAGGGATTTGGGATTGTTTTCGCTGGAAAGGCGGCGGCTAAGAGGGGATCTTATTGAAACATATAAGATGATTAGAGGTTTAGATAGGGTGGATAGTGATAGCCTTTTTCCTCTGATGGAGAAATCCAGCACGAGGGGGCATGGCTTTAAATTGAGGGGGGGTAGTTATAGAACCGATGTCAGGGGTAGGTTCTTTACCCAGAGGGTGGTGAGGGATTGGAATGCCCTGCCAGCATCAGTAGTAAATGCGCCTAGTTTGGGGGCGTTTAAGAGATCCGTAGATAGGTTCATGGACGAAAAGAAATTGGTTTAGGTTGGAGGGTCACAGTTTTTTTTTAACTGGTCGGTGCAACATCGTGGGCCGAAGGGCCTGTTCTGCGCTGTAATGTTCTATGTTCTATGTACCGTAATTGTGCAAGAAATAATTCGAAATGTATCTTTGCCCCAGTTTCTGAAACATTCAAACAGGTTTTGAATATCAAATGTGAGCTGTGTGATTCCGATTTCTATAAGGGTTTCGAACAAATACGTTACCGGTGGCTTTCAGCTAAATTACGGAGACATTGTTCGGGTGAGTGTGTGTGCGTTGGAGGCGGGATTAAGGACTGACAAGGCATGTTAGCAACTGGTTTGCGATTTGGGCTGTATGAATATGTAATCTGCAAGATTAAATGTGTCTCGAGCCTTAACTGGATGTACCCTGGTATTGGACACTGGCATATTTAATCCTGAAAAAACATTATCTGCAATCCAATCTGCAATGGATATATTCCCGCCCGATTATACGGGTAAGTGGATTTTATAAACTCAAAACTTAGAACTATGGCTATTTCCAGCACAGAAAGAGGCCATTCTGCCCCTCAAGCCAGTGTCATTTGTTTGAACTTGCAATTTAGTCTAAACTCCCGGCTTTCTCCCAATGCCCTTGAGAATTATTCCTCTTTCAAAACACCACCCTTTTAATGTTGATTTGTTTCCCCTTAATTCTTCGTAAATGTTCGTACTTGAATGCCGAGGCTCTGGCCTCGCCGTATTATCGCCAGACTCGTAATTCAGAAAGTTACCTCATGGGGAGCAGGGTTCATACCCCAACACGGCAGATGGTGAAATTTGGGTTATTTGCATTAAAAAATCTGGAATTAAGAATCTTATGATGACCGTTGGCGATTGTCGAAAAATAACACCTGGTTCACTAGTATGCTTTAGGGAAGAAAATCTGCCTCCTTACCCGGACATGTGACTTCAGAGCGACAGCAATGTGGTTGATTATCAATTGCCCTCCAATGGCAAACAGTGATGGGCAATAAATGCAGGCCAGCCAACAATTCCCATGTACCACGAATGAATAAATAAAATCCATAGAGCTTGAAGCATAACCCATTGGCTTTAACTGCAAGAGGTTTGCTGGTGAACTTTGCAAACGTCATTTCTTCATTCACGTTCAAAGATCAGACAAATGAGTGAGTAAATTTCAAATGATTTTTCACTGCGATGGTACGACTTGGTGCCAAGTGCGCATGCAGATACTTCTTAAAGGAAGTGAGGCAACCGACATCCAGCACCGTCCCTGCCTGCTCATTCCAGACCGTCACCATCCTCTCGGTAAAATATTTTTCCTCACATCCCCCCTAAACTTCCTGCCCCTCATCTTGAACCTATGTCCCCTCGTGACTGACCTTCAACGAAGGGGAACGGCTGCTCCTTATCCACCCTGTCAATGTCCCTCAGAATCTGGCACACCTCAATCAGGTCGCCGCTCAATATTCTCTGCTCCAACGAAAACGATCTAAGCCTATCAACTTATCTGCATAACTGAAATGTTGTATCCCAGGCAGCATACTCGTGAATCTCCTTCCGGTAATTCGGCAACCAGAACTGCACACTATAGTCTAGCTGTGGCCTCGCCAAAGTTCTGTATGACACCAACACGACTTCCTCTTTTTCTAGGGATGGGAAGAGGTGGGAAAAATTATTGTACTCAACACAGTTCATCCACCCCATGCGGATTTGAACTTCTCATCCACGAGGACAATTGTTTCTTGAGGAATGCAGGGGTTACACCCAATTCACTCTTCCCAGAGAGCCATTCTCAATGCCAATCTCTTCTTCTGTGATAGGCTCCTGGCACCAGTCCTAAATTTGCCTTATAACATATTGCACTGTTGTATCCACGAGAACACTGGGGCAGATGGATTCCATTCGGCCATTCGGTGAGTTTGACCTACCTTGATGATCTGTATCTTAAATCCATCCACACTGTTCCATTCAATAAACCTCCATCGCATTACCGAACATGATCTGAGTCTGATAGCTTTCAATTACAGCCCTCCCCAACCGTCCCCCACCCTTCCGCCTCAGCAGCTATTTGAAAATCAGAGTTCCAGATTATCCCACTCCTTTGTTTTAGGACGTATGAACAGGTCAACGTCCATAGAATCACCATGGTACACAAGGAGGCCATTCGGCCCACAGAGCCAGCACCGAGAACAATCCAAAGCAGGCCCTATCCCCAAAACAATACGTCTTTATTTGCTAAACCCCTGACACTAAGGGGGGATTTAGCATCGCCAATCAACCTAACCTGCACATCTTAGGACTGCGGGAGAAAACTGGAGCACCCGGAGGAAACCAACGCAGACACGGAGAAAGTGTGCCAAGTGTGCCAGATTCGAACCCGGGTCCCTAGTGCCGTGAGGCAGCAATGCCAACCATGGTAACCGGTAGATTCTTCATTCGAGACATTTTTTCTTCAATTCAAATTCCACCATCTGCGGTGATGGGATTCGAACTTGGGTCCCCAGAACACTCGCTGAATTTCTGGATTAATAGCCGAGCGAAGATGCGATTCAGCCATCACCTCCCCATATGGTAGGAGTTTCGCTTGGAGACTAAATACCAGCTTGGAGGAGATTGTCCATGCTCCAATGATTAAGAGGACAATTGTTCCACAGAGAGATAGACAGGGAAACAGACATTGGGAGAAACGATAACTAAACGTTCATTCCTCTTTCGAGTTTTCTTCAATCTGACACCTTCTGGTTGGAAACAGAATAAATGAAGGTATACGGGATGAATTCAACACAACACTCGGTATGAGAGTGCTATCCCCTATGCTCAAGTCAATGACACAACCAGTAGTGCTGTTGAGTTCAGCAACGTATCCGCACTGCTCAAGAAAGGGCGGCAGTGCGGCACAGTGGTTAGCACGACTGCCTCACAGCGCCAGAAACGCGGGTTCGATTCCCGGCTTGGGTCACTGTCTGTGTGGAATCAGCACGTTCTCCGCGTGTCTGCGTGGGTTTTCCCGAGGTGCTCCGGTTTCCTCCCACAGTACAAAAGCTGTTCAGGTTAGGTGAATTGGCCATGTTAAATTCTCTCTCAGTATACCTGAACAAACGCCGAAATGTGGCGACTGGGGTATTTTCACAGTAACTTCATTGCAGTGCGCCTGTAAGTCTACTTGTGACTAATAAATAAATAAAATGTGCCTTTGCTTCACAGTCTGAAGCGCCTAATGAACCATCAGGTGTTTCTCTATGCGGGCTGAGATGTGACTGGGCTCCTGAACTGTAAACAGGAAACGCTGAGACAAAATAAAAACAGCGCTGAATTTTTCAGTTCTTTACCACTGCACGTAACCTCTGCAAAACGTGCACTTCCACCATGTTTTCCAGTCTCCGGGGGCCGAGGACTGAGTTACCAGGGAGAAAATCTGATATGCATATAAAAGCAAAAAGACACAGGATCCCAGCCCCCGCGCTCCTCACTGTCCTGGGCACATCCTTGAAGGTTTGGGTCATCTTCAGTTAGAGTGGCACTTTTGCAGAGTTAGCACCATTGAAATAGCAGACTGTTGTTCCAGTTTATACTTTGTATAACTGAACGTTTTGATTTCATTTCATTTATTATTGTCACATGTTTTCGACACAGTGAAAATAATTGCTTCTTGTGTGCTACACGGGCAAGGCACACTGTACAGAGAATACATAAGGGAGAAGGAAAGGAGAGAGTGCAGAATGTAGTGTCGCAGTCATAGCTAGGGTGTACATAAAGATCAACTTAATGCATAGTTGGTCCATTCAAAAATCTGATGGCAGCAGGAAAGAAGCTGTTTTGAATCGGTTCGTACGTGATCTCAGATATTAGTATCTTTTTCCTGATGGAAGAAGGTGGAAGAGAGTACATCGGGAGTGTGTGGGGTCCTTAATTATGCTGGCTGATTTTCCCAAGGTAGCGGGAAGTGTAGATGGAGTCAACGGATGGGAGGGTGTTTTGGGCGATGGTCTGGTCTAGGTTGACAACCCTTTGTAGTTTCTTGCGGTCTTGGGCAGAGCAGGAGCCATACCGAGCTGTGATACATCTGGAAAGGATGCTTTATATGGTGCAACTGTAAAAGTTGGTGAGAGTTGTATTGGACATGCCGAATTTCCTTAGTCCTCTGGGAAAGTCGAGGCGTTGGTGGGCTTTCTTAACTGTAGCGTCGGCGTGGAGGGACCAGGACAGGTTATTGGTGATCTGAAAACTTGGAATGTTCAAGCTCTGGACTGTATCCACTTCACCCCATCTCCTCCACGACGCTTCCTGAAGTCGATGACGACCTCCTTCATTTTGTTGACATTGAGGGAGAAATTATTATCGCTGCACCAGTTCATTAGATTCTCCAACTTTCTTCCATCACTCACCTCTTGATGAAGGAGTGAAGTATTTACAGCGGATCATAATCAATCACATGTCAATATACTCCAATCAATTGAAACAAAAGCCCCGTGTCTAATCACCTGGAATTTAAAGTATGCCATGGCCGTTGTTAGCAGGACGGCCGGAGAGTGGGCGCGCTTGTTGCCATATTTCTCCCTCAAGCAACATCACAAAATACATTATCTGGATAGTAACATATGAAGTCTGAAAAGGAGTCGGCCATCACTCCTTCCAACTTGCTCCCCCACTCAATAATATCGGGGCTGACCCAATTCCTGCCAATTGTCAAAAATCTAACAACCTTCCCATGAAAATATCTTTTAAAACATTCAAAGACTTTGTTTCCACCGGTTTCCTCGCTCCGTGTGTCTCTCTGTCTGTTTTTCTCTCTGTCTCTCGTTCTCTCTCTCTGTCTCTCTCTCTCTGTCTCTCTGTCTCTCTCTGTCTGTCTCTCTCACTCTGTCACTCTGTGCCTCAACTCTCTATTTCTCTCTCCCTCTCCCCCCGCCGCCCCCCCCCCCCATCTCTCTCTCCCTATCTCTCGCTCTCTCTCTGTGTATTTCACCTGCCCTGTCTCACTCTCACTCTCTAACTGAACTTTTACTTGTTACGCTGTGAAAGCAATGGATTAGGGAAATAGAAATATCTGCATGGAAAAAGACGATAAAACCATCAGATGTATGAGCCGAATTTGGCCATTCAGCCCATCGGGTCTACTCCACCATTCAATCATAGTTGATCGATTTCTCAACCCATTTCTCCCGCATTTTCCTTTGAACCTCTGATTCCCCCTACCGATCAAGAACCTGTCTATCTGTATCTTAAATGACCTGGACTCCACAGCCTTCTGTGGCAATGAATTCCACAGATTCACCACCCTCTGGCTGAAGACATTACTTCTCAACTCGGATCTAAAGGTCGTCCCTTCACTCTGAGGCTGTACTCTCGGATCATAGTCTTTCCTATTAATGGAAACATCTTCCCCACGTCCACTCTATCCAGGCCTTTCAGAATTATGTGAATTTCAATGATGTCCCCCTCATCCTTCTATATTCCATCCAGTACAGACCCAGAGTCCTCAAACCAACTCCCATATAGTTCGCATCTTAACACCGTGGAAGTTGCATGTGTGATGTGAGTGTACCCTGAAGATTTTTTATTAATTCATGCGCACAACCTGAGGTGATGTCATTGTTGGGAGGAAAAAAAACGATGTGCCGCTCAGGTCAAGGGCTGTCGTTTACAGTTTCAGTTTAGAGCTGAAATTTGGAGTTGAGTTTTAGAATGGACAGCAATCTGAAAAGAAGTGTTTTCCCTCTCTCCCTGTTGTTTTGAAAATTCTGTTGCTTTCCTGAAAGGTGAAAATCTGTTGTTCTGGGAGGGGGGGGGGGGGGAGCTGGACCAGAGTCTTTCTGATGTTTTGGGGAGCTGCCTTGTCTTCAAACTGTTTGGAGTGATTCCAGAGAACTGCAGACTTCAACCAAGGGACTCAAATTTCCATTCGTCACGTGGGCATTAGTCTGTGCTGTGTTCAACCTGTGAAAAGGGTCCATTGTCTATGGGAGGTTTTGGTTGTGATTGGGAAAGCTTATCTATATTCATTCAGCGTTATACATTTTTCGTATTCAAATGCACCGTGGAAAGCATTATTTCTGGTTGTATCACAGCTTGGTATGGCTCCTGTTCTGCCCAAGACCGCAAAAGATCATGAATGTAGCCCAATGCATCACGCAAACTACCCTCCTATCCATTGACTCTGTCTACACTTCTTGCTGCCTCGGCAAAGCAGCCAGCATAATTAAGGACCCTACGCAAACCCAGACATTTTCTCTGCCACCTTCTTCCATCAGGAAAAAGATACAAAAGTCCGAGGTCACATACCAACCGACTCACAGATAGAGTCATGGAGTCGTAGAGGTTTACAGCATGGAAACTGGCCCTTCGGCCCAACTTGTCCATGCCGCCCTTTTTTTTTTATAACCCCTAAGCTAATCACAATTGCCCGCATTTGGCCCATACACCTCCATACCCATCGTACCCATGTAACTGTCTAAATGCTTTTTAAAAGATAAAATTGTACCCGCCTCTATAACTACCTCTGGCAGCTTGTTCCAGACACGCGCCACCCTCTGTGTGAAAAAAAATGCCCCTGTGGACACTTTTGTATCTCTCCCCTCTCACCTTAAACCTATGCCTTTGAGTTTTAGACTCCCCTACCTTTGGGAAAAGATATTGACTATCTACGTTGTCTATGCCCCTCATTATTTCATAGACCTCGATAAGGTCACCCCTCAGCCTCCTATGCTCCAGAAATCAAAGTCCCAGTCGATTGAGTCTCTCCTTATAGCTCAATCCATCAAGTCCCAGTAGCATCCCAGTAAATCTTTTCTGCACTCTTTCTAGTTTAATAATATATTTTCTATAACAGGGTGACTCGAATTGCACACAGTATTCCAAGTGTGGCCTTACCAATGTCTGGTGCAACTTCAACAAGAGGTCCCAACTCCTGTATTCAATGTTCTGACTGATGAAACCAAGCATGCCGAATGTCTTCCTCACCACTCTGACTCCAGAACAGCTTCTTCTCTGCTGCCATCAGACTTTTGAATGGACCTACCTCGCATTAAGTTCATCTTTCTCTACACGCTAGCTATGACTGTAACACTACATAGAAACCCTACAGTGCAGAAGGTGGCCATTCGGCCCATCGAGTCTGCACCGACCACAATCCCACCCAGGCCCCACCCCCACATATTTACCCACTAAACCCTCTAACCTACGCATCCCAGGACACTAAGGGGCAATTTTAGCATGGCCAATCAACCTAACCTGCACATCTTTGGACTACGTTCTGCATTCTCTCCTTTCCTCCTCTATGAACGGCATGCTTTGTCTGTACAGCGCGCAAGAAACAACACTTTTCACTATATGCTTATTCATGTGAAAATAATAAATCAACTCAAATCATCATCATAGTGGTTGTTTTGTTTCTTATTCGTAATTGATAAAAGTTCTTGCTACTTTTCTGACAAGATATGTTGACTATATTCTTAACTAAACTTTGTTTGGTAAAAGCTCCCTCGTGGGTATTTTGAATCACTCCTGAAGGGAAACATCTCATGCTTATCCTAGCCAAATTCAAAATGCAAAACGCATGATTCAGGTGGGCTTCATAAAACACTTTTGAGTTCCTAACCTGAACCAGAACACGTGATACAATCAGAATGCGGCTGACACTGTGACAGATGTTAGCAGTATATCTCCGAAGGACACAGATGTGGGCAGGGAATCTCTTCATCACGGACTCGGTTGGAACAATAGCTCTGACGTCTCTTTTCCTCCAAAACACACAATTCTCACACTATGGATCGAAGCTAGGTTTGAAGTTAAAATGTTAAAAATCAAAACACACCTTGTAAAAAGTGCTTTTTCCAACTTTTTATTGATAAAATATCTCAAAGATCATGAAAAACATGATAACGTGGACACCACAGGAAGTGACGAAACATTCAAGGTTTTCTGCATAGATCTCTATGAACTGTATGCTTTGTCTGTATAGCCCGCAAGAAACAACACTTTTTACTGTATGCTGATACATGTGACAAAAATAAATCAAATCAAATCAAACATTATCGTGGTTGTTTTGTTCCTTTTCCGTAATTGATAAAAGCTCTTGCTACTTTTCTTACAAGATATGTTGACGTTGATAGAGCAGTATTCTGAGTTGCTTCAACGCAACGGAAAGGAAACTTCGAGGAATTTCAAATTGGTTAATGCAAAAAGGGTAAACTCTGAGTTGCTTCAGTACAATTGTTCTACATGGAAAATTCATTGGATATATTCCACATTCATTGCATACATAAAGATATGTCACAGCTTGGAATGGCTCCTGCTCTGACCAAGACGGCAAGTGACCACAAAGAGTTGTGAACGTATCCCAATCCATCACACCAGCCAACCTCCCAGCTATTGACTTCGTCAGCACTTCCCGCTGCCACGGGGAAAGCAGCCAGAATAATCAAGGACCCAACGCACCCCAGGAATACTCTTTTCCACCTTCTTCCATCGGGAACAAAGATATAAAATTCTGAGATCATGTAACAGCCGACTGAAGAACAGCTTCTTTCCTGCTGCCATCAGACTTTTGAATGGGCCTAACTTATTATAAGTTGATCTTTCTCGACAACCCCAGCTATGACTATAACACTATATTCTGCACTCTGTCCTTTACTTCTCCCCATGTTCTCTATGAACAGTATGATTTGTTTCTGTATAATGCACAAAAAACAATACTTTTGATTGCACGCCAATACATGTGGTTAATAAATCAAATCAAATATATCTACTCTATGAACGGTATGTTTTGTCGATGTAGCGTACAAGAAACAATACTTTTCACTGTATCCCAATACATGTGACAATAATAAATCAAATCAGATCAATTCAATGCTGGCTTTTTGAGATTAACTAAATTACGCCAATATCACGCGATTGTTCCATATTCGTACTGTTACCGATAAAGCAAGTTATATTAATGACTGATAAGGGCAAAATGTTAATGTCAGAACTGAATCATAGAATGACACAGCCCAAACGGCGTCCATCCGGCCCTTCCTGACAGTCTTGGCTCTTTCAAAGTGATATAGAATGTGTCCCTATCTCCCTTGTTATTTGTTTTGCCAATATCCTACAATATCTCCCCATGAACAATTTATCTAATGCCCCTTGTGAAAGTATCAATTTGATCTGCATCCCCATTTCAAATATTCCAAATCACAACCCATCGTGTTGTTAAAAAAAAACATTCACCTCCACAGTTCGTCATTGTTTGATCAGTTATCTTGAACCTGCGTCCTTCTGGTCCCCGACCTTGTGCCGTTGCAAATGTTTACTCCTCACTTTCTCCATGGACACTGCAGCGGGGAATTCTATTTTGGTGGCCGGATTATTTTAAAGTTTCTAAAATGTAAGACAAGTTGGATAAACTCGGTTTGTTCTCACTGGAATGACGGAGGTTGTGGGGTGTCCTGAAAGAGTTCGACAAGATTATGAGCTGCATGAACAGAGTGGATACTTCGGTGCTCTTTCCGAGGGTAGAACAGTTAAGTTCAAGTGGACATAGGTTTAAGGTGCGTGGGGAAAAGTTTAGAGGAGACGTGCGATAGAAATATTTTACACAGAGAGTGGTGAATGTCTGGAACGCTCTATCCGCGTAGGTGATGGGAGCAGGTACGATAGCGGCATTTAAGGGGCAACGAGACGAATACATAAATAGGATCGGCATGGAAGGATACGAACTCCCTAAGTGCAAACGGTTTTTGTCTCGGCAGGCACCATGATCGGCGCAGGCCTCGGGGGGCGAAGTGCCTGTTCCTGTGCTGTACCTTTCTTTATTCTTTGATCTTTGTAACTCTAGTTAGTAAATCTCGCAAAGATAAATGAAACTCTATTAAATGCGTGATAAATTTATTTTCACAACTAGTTTTGTTATAAACACATAAAAAATTTAAAGAACTGAAAACATACAAGAGACAAATATGGTACTTCGCCGAAGGAGGATCCAGTGATGCGACAGTGCCTTCAGTTGCCTCCGCTGATGTCCACTCTCGTGCCAGAAATTTGAGCAATTATATAATTTAGTTATCTAAGTTACTAATCAACAATTAACTTAACATGATCTCACCTAATAATTAACGTGTCAATGTATTCATGACAACACCATGATTCGAATGATGACATGACATTTAAAATATTGATCTGTCATTTGTTCTTTCAACTAACGGAAGTTCACTCCTTAAACAAAATGACTTCCTGGTTGCTTAGCAATACATTGCAATAATTTCAACTTGCTCAGCGTTTTGTGGGGAAGTCAAAACTAGTTAATCTGCTGGATGAGGGCCCGATCATCTGGCAGAATTCCCAGGTTGGACTCCCTTGTCCAATACAAAATTACATTAAATGTCCATTTAATTAATGCATGACTTCATAATCATTCCAAAATTCAAGTTATATTTGCAGCAAAGTTTCATGTTTGAGGTAACTCAATGACGTAATCCGTCCTTGAGTTATACAATATAATACTGGCAGGCTTATTAGCTGAACATTCATTTTGAAAATATCATTAATACATTGTTTAAAAGCCCATTTCTTTCTTAAAACTGATATTATTAACTTGGCTATCTGTGTACCTGTGCTTGTGTATGTGTGTGTGTGTGTGTGTGTGTGTGTGTGTGTGTGTGTGTGTGTGTGTGCGTGTGTGTGTGCGTGGGTGTGTTATTCGAACATAAGAACATAAGAAATAGGAGCAGGAGTAGGCCATCTAGCCCCTCGAGGCTGCCCCGCCATTCAATAAGATCATGGCTGATCTGAAATGGACCAGTTCCACTTACATGCCTGATCCCTATAACCCCTAATTCCTTTACTGATCAGGAATCCATCGATCCGCGATTTAAACATATTCAACGAGGTAGCCTCCACCACTTCAGTTGGCAGAGAATTCCAGAGACTCACCACCCTCTGAGAGAAGACGTTCCTCCTCAACTCTGTCCTAAACTGACCCCCCTTTATTTTGAGGCTGTGCCCTCTAGTTCCAGTTTGCTTTCTAAGTGGAAAGAATCTCTCCACCTCTACCCTATCCAGCCCCTTCATTATCTTATAGGTCTCTATAAGATCCCCCTCAGCCTTCTAAATTCCAACAAGTACAAACCCAATCTGCTCCGTCTCTCCTCATAATCAACACCCCTCATCTCTGGTATCAACCTGGTGAATCTTCTCTGCACTCCCTCCAAGGCCAATATATCCTTCCGCAAATAAGAGAACCAATACTGCACACAGTATTCCAGCTGCGGCCTCACCAACACCCTGGACAGATGCTGCAAGACATCTCTGCTTTTATAGTCTACCCCCTTGCGATATAGGCCAACATCCCATTTGCCATCTTGATCACCTGTTGCACCTGCAGACTGGGTTTGTCTGGCATTACCCCGCAGAAGGTCGATTGGTGAAGGTCTTTGTGTTTGTGTATCTGTGTGTGTGTGTGTGTGTGTGTGTGTGTGAGAGAGAGAGAGAGAGAGAATGAGAGAAATTCTGGCGATGTGTCTGTGTTGGTGTGTGATTCTGACATGGACCAGCAGAGAGTGGATTGGTAAAGTTGGCTGTGTTTGTGTGTGTGCACGTGTGTGCGGGAGGCAGAGAGCGAGAAAGATTCTGGCTGTGATGTGTGAGAGAGACAGAGATTCTGATTGTGCGTGCGAGTGTCTGTGTGTGTGAGAGAGGCAGATAGATTCAGGCTGTGTGGGTCTGTCTGTTGATTTGATTTATTATTGTCACGTGTATTAGTAAACAGTGAAAGGTATTGTTTCTTATGCGCTATACAAGCAAAGCGCATCGCACATGGAGAATGAAAGGAGAGGGTGTCGAGTGCAATTTCACAGTCATAGCTAGGGTGTAGAGAAATATCAACTCAATGCAAGATAGGTCCATTCAACGTCTGATGGCAGCAGGGAAGAAGCTGTTCTTGAGTTGCTTGGTCAGTGACCGCATAATTTTGTAGCTTTTTCCCGACTGAAGGTAGAAGGTAGAAGAGAGAACTTCGTAGTTCGTGTGGTCCTTAATTTTGCTGGCTGCTTTGCCGAGGCTGTGGGAATTGTAGACAGAATCAATGGATGCGAGGCTGGATTGCGTGATGGATTGGGCTACGTTCAAGTCCTTTTGTCGTTTCCTGCGCTCTTGTGCAGAGCAGGAGCCATACCAAGCTGTGATACAACCAGAAATAATGCTTTCTATGGATTACCTGTAAAATTTTGTGAGAGCCGTAGCAGACATGCCAAATTCCCTTCGTAGTGTGGGAAATAAGAGGCGTTGGTGGCTTTCTTAACTATCGTGTCGGTATGTGGGGACCAGGACATCGTGTTGGTAATCTGGAAACCTAAAAGCTTTCCACCATTTTTAATTCGTCCCCGTTGATTTCGACAGGGGCATGTTCTCCACTACGCTTCCGGAAGTTGATGACAATCTCCTTCGTTCAGCTGACATTGAGGAAGAGATTATTGTCGTCGGAACATTTCACCACATTATCTATCTGAGTCCTTTACTCTGCCTCGTCATTGTTTGAGATCGACCCACTGCCGTGGTCAGTAAACTTCAAAATCGTGTTCGAGGGGAATTTGGCCACACAGTCATCGGTGTACAAGAAGTATAATAGGGGGCTGCGAACACAGCCTTGTGGGGCACCGTTGTTGAGGATAATCGTGAAGGAAGTATTGTTTCCTGCCCTCACTGATTATGATCCGTGTGTTCGGGAGTTCTGGATCCAGTCGCAAAGGGAGAACTGAGGCCCAGGCCACGGAGTTTGGAGATGAGTTTCGTAGGAGAAAAGGCTGAGCTGTCGTCAATGAATAAGACTTTGGCATCGGGGTCTTTGTGATCTCGGTGTTCCAGGGTTGAGTTCAGGGCCAGAGATTGGAGTAAGTTGTGGATCCGTTGCGGCGGTAGGCGAAATGTAATGGATCCAGGCAGTCCCGGAGGCTGGATTTGCTTCATACCATGAAAAGCCTTTCAAAGCACTTCTTAATGATTAATGTCAGAGCCACCGGACGACAGTCATTAAGGCAGACTGCTTGGCTTTTCTTTTGTACCCGGGTAATGATTGTCTTCTTGAAGCAGGTAGGGACCTCAGATTGTTGTCAACAGAGGTTGAAGATGTCTGCGAATATCCCCACCAGCTGATCCACGTAGGATCTGCGTGCTCCATCGGGTACCGCATCCGGGCCAGTCGCTTTCCGCAGGTTCACCTTCGAGAAGGCTGCTCTGACATCTACAATGGTTACATCTGCACGAGTATTTGACAGGGCCTTGTGGCCATGAACCCCACGGCTGAATCTGAGGAAACTGAGACAACTAACACGTCTGCAGCGAACAAAATGGCTTTGGTTGCTGCTTCAGCTGTAAATGTCCAACAGGAAGAATTCTCAAAACATGATGGGAAAATGAGCCTACCCTGCAAATTCCGTGAGCCGAGGAGAGTTGCAAAGCCAGTTCTAATAAATTGGCTGAAAGCAAATTACTGCGGATGCTGGAATCTAAAATAAAAACAGAAAATACTGGAAAATCTCAGCAGGTCTGACAGCATCAGTTGACAGAGAATGGAACTAATTAATGGAACTAGTCTCCTTCCCCACCCACCGCCAGCCCCACCTCCCCTTCGCCCCAAATTCTCTGACTGGATGTAGGGCTGTGCAATGTTATTGGCAGCTTATGAATATCTTCAGCAACAGTGCCCTGGAATCTAGACAGATAATGTTGATGCATTGAGTCACCTCTCATTCGCACAACCCTGGCACATTTACCAATATTGGAAGAGGTTAAGTTGACTCTAAGTATTTTGGAGACCTTGCCAGTGTCAAGAGTGCAAATTAAAGCCTCGCCACAAATGCTCCTATCTTATCTAAAATTCATCGCCTGATCCTACACGGCAGATTCCAAGGACCACCCTCTGAAGACATGTAAACATACAACATTAGGAAGCTTACTTCGTGCTGAGGACAGGGTAAAACCTGCGATGCCGATTACTTTTCCACCTCTTGGACGGCCTCCAAATTAACGCAACTAAACAAGCCACCTCCGCCTCCCCCCCCCCCCCCCCGCCGCCCCCCTCCTCCCCCCCCCCTCCCCCCCCCCCCCCCAGAGTATTCGAAATAGCTGGCTTGGAGTTACGTCTGGTGTCCCTTCCTGATTTTGTTATCACAGGTGGTGAAAGAATGCGATCGGTGCCAGGAAAATCAAAAACTCCCTCCCTTAGCCTTCGGACACATCTGAGAGTGCGCTGGCAGGCCATGGGTGCCTGTGGACTTTTATGTGTTCCTTGGTTTTCATCATGGTGCACTTATGTTTAAAGGTGTTGGAAGTGCACCGAATGGACGACACTACTTCTCAGGCTATGATCTAGAAATTATGGCAAAGTGCCAGTGTATATGGAATACCAAGATAGTGGTTTCCCAGAACGGCTTGGACTTTACCGGCGCTGATTTCTAGAAATGCATGCTCTCCAGAGTTTACCAACACGTCTTAACTGCACCTGACCACTTTTCGACCAATAGACTGGCGGAACGTGAGGTTTAAGACTTTAGTGATGGTATGACGAGCAAACTGGTGGGATGCTTTGGAGACTGAACTGGCACATTTTTCGCTCGATTCCAGGAGCACAGCGTACACAACAACCAGTATTGCTCCAGCGATCTGTCAGTGGAAAGATAGTTCAGTGCAAGATTGAGCTTGCAATTGCCAAACTTTGCAGGAGGGCGGAGTCCAACAGAAACACAAGAAAAAAGAAACAATTATTCTGCCAGGATAGCGCGAACTTTATCCACGGGTGATCGGGTTCATGTGAGGAACTTGGAGGATATTCCCACGTGGGACCCTGGGATCGTTATTCAGAAATTAGAATCGGTATCGTACAAGGTCAAAGGTCCAGGCAAATGACTCGGGTTCTTACTACTGTGGTGATAAGCATGGCTATGCACTGCTCTAGAATGGACCCACATTACTGGTTGGAGGTAAGAGAGAAAGTGAAATGAATCCAGATTGTGCACAGCAATACCACTGTGTGTAAATTAATCGTTAATTGTGTCCCAATCTCTGTCCAGACAGTTCCACCAACAAGACGACTGTGCTAGTATTTGTCCAGCCGGGTGAGCTGGAATTGAATGATACAGTGCCCTTTGTGTGTCTGGTCAGTGGAGTTTCTTCCAGCCAGATTATTTTTTTCTGGAATATTTCCGGTCAGGTCACTGACAGATCGAGTGATCCCGGGACAATGGAGGAGGACGGGACCTACAGTATCAGAGGTTACGTCATGGTGTCGGGGCAATTCTGGAGAAGTGACGGTGTCTGTACTTGTACTGTTGAACCGGGGACTTCAAGGAAATATTGGACGAAGACTGTGTCCTTCTCCAAAGCAGCAGCGACTGGGACAGATGAGGTGCTAATTTCCAACATGATGGTGAGAATTCAACTCCGAATACTAAGATACTAAGGAACCAGATACTAAGAAACTGAAGACTGTGAATCTCCAATTTAAACTATGTTCACCCCATCACTAGGCCGATGGGATTTTCACAGTAGCTTCATTGCAATGTGAATGTAAGCCTTCTTGTGACACTAATACATAAAGTTTAAATATTTGCCCTTCAAGCCACAATGAGGGCGGTACGGTGGCACAGTGGTTAGCACTGCTGCCTCACAACGCCATGTACCATAGTTTAATTCCAGACTTGTGTCACTGTGCAGAGTTTGCATGTTCTCTCCGCGTCTGCGTGGGTTTCCTCCCGGTGCTCCTGTTTACTCCAAGAGTCCGAAAGACGTGCTGTCGAGGTTAATTTGCTATGTCAAATTTCCTTCAGTGTACCTGAACAAGCGCTGGAGTGTGGCGATGAAGGGATTTTCACACTAACTTTATTGTCGTGTTAATGTAAACCTACTTGTGACACCACTCAATAAACGTAAACGCATCTGTTTTCCCTGTTGAAAGTTATTATTGATTCTGCTTGCACCGACCGTTTCAGACAATGGATTTTGGAATTGAGTTGGGGTCAGTCCAAACGTGGATGCGCTTTACGTTCAGAAAGCAATAAAGAGTTGATTTTTTTTTCTGAGGCATTAGCTCAATTTCCCAGAATCTCACTTCACAATCCCCCGTTTCCGTGTTTTACCTGTTTAATTTTAAACTACTAATTTCTGCAATCCAATCTCATTAAAGTCAGGACCTAAAGCAGCACAGAATTTGGATTTTTAGATTATTTTACACTGTTTTGGTCTTGTGATCTGAACCACGTCTGAAAGGCCAATGGAAGCATATATAACAATACATTTCACAACTGGAATTGCATGTGGACTCGGTGGTGAGAAATGTGCAAGGCTGTGAGGAAAAAGTAGGTGGAGTAGCACTATTTCAATAGATCTTTCAAAGACGCAGCGCGGATAATGTGGGCCTGTATAGTTATTGGATTCAATTTTCAAGTAAGTGTTGGCCTTTACCATACCAAATTAATACACTCTGAATGTGGAACTATCCTGACAGGTCTGTCACATTATTGATCCCTACACGCAAACATTATGTCATTCATCCCATCCTGTACATTCACGGATTGCAAGCAGTTCCATATGTTGCTTATTTTTATTTCACTTCCGAGTTTGAGGTTACCACTTTTTAACTGTTTTCTAAATTAATCCGTGGGACATGGGGGTCGCTGGTTAGTTATGCATTTATTGCCCCTCCCTAATTGCCCGTGAGAAAGTGGTGATGGGCTGCCTTCTTGAAAAGCTTTAGTCCACCTTTTGTGGTTGACCCGCAGAACTGTTGGGGAGTAAATTCCAGGACATTGACCCAGCGACTGCGAAGGAATGGTGAAATGTTTACTAGTCTAGATATTGAGTGGCCTGGAGGGGGACGTGCAGCTGGTGTCCTTGTCCTTCTAGATGGAAGTGGCCGTGGGCTTGGAAAATGCTCTCTCAGGATCTTTGGTGACTTGCTGCAGTGCGTCTTGTAGATTCGAGACACAGCTGCTTCTAAGCATCGGTTGATGGAGGCAGTGGATGTTTGTTGATGTGGTGACATTCAAGCGGTTTGCTTTGTCCTGGATGGTATCAAAGCTTCTTGAGTGTTGTTGCAGCTGCAACCAAGCAGGAAAGTGGCGAGTGATCCATCACATTTCTGGCTTGTGCTTTGTAGATTATGGACAGGATTTGGAGAGTCAAGGAGGTGCGTTACTCTCCGCAGGATTCCCAGCCTCTGACCTACTCATGTAGTCACTGTGTTTAAGTGGCAATTTCAGTTGAGTTTCTGGTCAATGGTAACCCAAGGGAATTTGCCAGTGCCGTGTTTATTGATGGTAACACTATTGAATGTCAAGTGGCGCTGGGTTCAGTTTCCCATCCGAGAAACGCAGAATGATTTGACTTAGCATCAGTTTTTAAATGTTTTCTCTCTGTAGGATGGTGCAATCTGGAACATTCCATTGTCAGAATGGTCCTGCTGATTTTGTGTCTCGTTTTGTTCCTTCTTTCCATTTGGATTTGGAAGAGCGGCAGATCAGGTGAGGAATAATGCTCAGGAGGGACAATGTTATTAGTGTTAATCCAATGCTATTCTCCTCTTAGTTTTATATTGCTGATCACAATGTCCTGTTTCAGGAGAGCGAGCTAAGGGAACCGAAAATAAAAGGTGAGCACTGAGCCATTTCCAAATTCATTCCGGATGCTCTCTCTATATATAATACTGTGGTAAACACAGTTCAAAACCACCAGTGATTCAATGGTATACGTTCAAGTGTTTCAGTTTTTAAAAATGAGTTTCCTTTCTTTCAAGTATTTCTGCCTTCTGGGGCAGGATTTGCAGGATCTAACTCTTGTTTAAAACTTTTTTTCCTGACCCAGTTTTAGCTTGAGGGAGACAACACAGAAAGGGGGGCGAAAATAGAGACAAACAGATGAGTTGCATTCAAATGTGAGCATAGATCCAATATAATGGAACAGAAGTATCATAGAATCCTTGAGAGCAGAAGGAGATCTTTCGGACCATTCAACCTGCACCAACAAGAATCCACCCAGGCCCTATTTCGTAATGTATTTACCCCTTTCATCACCCTGACTCAAAGCGGCAATTGGGCATGGCCATTCCACATAACCTGCACATCTTTGGAGATTAGCGGACAAAATAGCAAGACCAATTCACCTAACCTACAAACATTTGGACACCAAGTGGCAATTTAGCATGACCAATCCACCTGGTGTGTGTGTGTCTGTTTGTGAGTGTGCGTGCGTGCGTGCGCGCGCGCGCGCGCACTCGTGTGTGAGATAGATTACCTCTCTGTGTATCCCTTTTGATGCATCGCTGCGAGATTGTACATGTGGTATGTGAGATTCTCTGACTATGTATCTATTTGTCCTTGTCGATGTCTGGTTGTGTGCGTGTGTTTGTGTGTGTGTGTGTATGTGTGCGTGTGCGTGTGTGTCTGTCTGCCGTTCTCTTGTCTGTGTATTTCTCTATTTGTGTTAGTGTGAGATTGTGTATGTGCAGGTGCGTGACACTGTCTCTGCATGTATCGATGTGAGATTGTGCAGGTGTGAGCGAGAGAGAGTTATGTTCTCTGCCTGTGTATACCCCTGTATGTGAAGATGTGACATTGTGTTTGTGCGTTTGTGTTTTGTTTATGGGTGTTTGTATCTGCATGTGTGTCCAGGAGAGAGGGAGAGGCTGCGAGGGAGAGAGAGAAAGAGAGAGAGAGAGAGAGACTGTGTATTTGAGGGAGATGACGTATGACTGAACGTTTGTGTGACTGCGTGTGTATCTTTGTTTCAGCCTGTGTGTGTGTATCTGTGCGTGAGGCTGTGTGTGTGTGTGTGTGTGTGTGTTTGTCGTTCTCTTGTCTATGTATCTCTCTGTGTGTTGGTGTGAGATTGTGTATGTGCAAATGCTTGACTCTGTCTCTGTATTTTTCTGTATGTATCGGTGTGAGATTTTGTATGTGTGTGTGAGAGAGATAGGTTCTCTGCCTGTGTATATCCTGTATGTGGACTTGTGACATTGTGTTTGTGCATTTGCGTTTGTGTGTGGGCGTTTGTATCTGCATGTGTTTCTATGAGAGAGGGAGAGATTGAGAGAGGGGGGAGAGAGCGAGAGAGACTGTGTCTTTGAGGGACACGTATGGCTAACCGTTTGTGTGACTGCGTGTGTATCTTTGTTTCAGCCTCTGTGTGTGTATCTGTGCCTGAGGCTGTGCGTGTGTGTGTGTGTGTGTGTGCGTGCGCGCCTCGGTGTTTGTATGTGCATGTGTGTCTGTGTGGGTGGGTATGACAATGTGTCTTTGGATGTGTGTGCATGTGGTTCAGTCTTCTCTCTGGTGTTCTGGTCGATATTTAGTCCCTCAACAAATATCTAAAAAATCTAACAATTTGGCTCCCTCATTATTCAAATATTCCGTATGGGGTCACACTGGGTGCAAAGGTGCTGCCGACTTTTCGACGTTAAATTCGGTGAATACAATTTAAAGAAGTCACTGTCAACGACTACGGGTTCAAGCAGCTACAGAATGGCGCAAAATAATACATCATCTGGTGTCTGAAATTCACTATCTGCTTTGATGGTGGAAATTTTAATTATTTAAAGGGGACCTCAATCTACATTTAACGTGTTGTAACCTCCGACGCTACGGATTGGGTGCTGGACTGTGGGATTAGAATAGACAGCGAACTTTCTGGCCGGCACAGACATGACGGTGGAATGGCCAATTTCAATGCTATATCTGTCCTCTTCTTCAGTGGTTCCAAGACAGTTGATTGTGTGTGGCTGGTTGGGATTAATTCTGAGGGATTTGCCGAAACACAAGGATTAACAGTGGCACAGTTGTTTGCACTGCTGGGCCACAGCGCCAGGATCCGAGTTCGATTCCTTGGGTCCCTGGCTGTGGAGGTTCCACGTTTTCACTGTGTCTGTATGGGTTTCCTCCGGTTGCTCCAATTTCCTCCCAAAGCCCAAAAATGTGTACGTAAAATGGTCCTTAGTCTCCCAAGATGTGCAGGTTAAAGAGATTAGCCATTGTATATGTGTGGCGTTACAGGGATAGGATGGGGGAGAAGGCCTGGGTATGATATCCTGTCAGAGAGTGGGCGCGGATTCGATGGGCTGCATGGCCTCAATTTGCACTGTAGGATTTCTATGATACCTGAAGGGCCTTGATAGGATAGATGCTGAGATGGTGGTCAAGGAATCTGGAACATAACATATGCGGCATGGTAGCAGTGTTTAGCAACTGTTGCCTCACAGCTCCAGGGAGCTGGGTTCGATTCCCAGCTGGGTACACAGTCTCTATGGGGTTTACACGTTCTCCCCCTGTCTGCGTGGGTTTCCGCTGGGTGCTCCGGTTTACTTCCCCAGTCCAAAGATATGTGGGTTAGTTACTTTGGACATGCTAAATTCCCCCTTAGTGTCCCAGGATGTGTCTGTTAGAGGGATCAGCGGGGTAAATGCGTGGGGTTACGGGGATTGGGTTACGATGGGTTGGATTGCTGTCGGTGCAGACTCGATGGGCCGAATGGTCTCCTTCTGCACTGTAGGGTTTCTATGATTTTATGATATGGGGAAACATGGTAATCGGATTGGGTGCCTAACAGTCATCGAATTGCTGAATGACATAGTAATTCCTGTGTTAGGTCGCATTCCAACTTTTTCTACTCTGTCACTACTTTATTTCAGTTAATTTCCGTCTACAGGTGCTGGGTCGTTGAGGATTTTCAAGGCTGAGACAGACAGATTCAGAATCAAGAAGGGAATTAAGGGTTATGCAAATAAGGTGGGAAAATGGAGTTGACAACTGCCACATCAGAACAGCCATGAACTCATTGAATGGCGGAGCAGACTCTATGGGCAGAATGGCCTGCTTCTGCTCCTGTGTCTTATGGTCTTGTAATGGCAGGGTCCATATCCTCCATGGACACATTAAGCCACCAATTCTCGAATTGCGATGGAGGCCAATGGAAGTGTATTGAACAGATACTTTCAAAAGGGAATTGGATAAGTATTTGTTGGAAAGAGCATTGCTGAGAATTATGGGGAAATTTAAAATGAACCTTGGACTAAATGAAAGACGATGGCCGAGTGCTATTATCGATAGACAGTCGTCCCATAGTGAACAAATGTTTTGGAGACACGGTTTCGACTTCTGCCACAGCATATGGTGGAATTTGAATTCAACAAATAATACCTGGAATTAAGAATCTACTGAGGACCATGAAACCATTGCCGATTGTCAGAAAAAAAAGCAGTTGCTTCAGTAATAACCTTTAGGGAAGGAAATCTGTCGTCCATATCTGGTCTGGCCTAGATGTGACTCCAGAGCCACAGAAATGGGATCGACTGCCCCCTGAACAAGGACAACTAGGGATGGGCAATCAATGCTGTCCAGCCAGGGACGCCCATGTCCCACGAATGCATAAATAATGCATAGCTCTTTCAAAATCCAACATTCTAAGCAGTATCATTCTATGATTTTATGTAACGCGTTTGAGGTTCGCGACAATCTTAAATGTTGATGGGCCAAAGGCCTCCATCTGCACTGTATGGATTCTATAAGTCCCTACGATGATTCTATGACGTGGGAATGTTTCTGAGTTGACCTCTCTGCGCCTCCCTGGGGTTGGCCACTTTGGAAAGGAGATCAAAAAAGAAGGCGGGTCGAAAATGAGAATCCGAATGATGAATTATGGAGGAGGAATCATTTCCCGAAAATCCCACAGCTTCGTGGAAATAACAAGAAGCCAAGCCAACTCCTTTCAAACCGTCGCATTTTCCAAAGATTGGCTCCAAGATTGGACTTTGAGTTTGGTATATTCCACTGGAACCGTGCTCATTAACAGTGGAAGAAACATTGAGCAATACTCAGAGACATTCCTTAGATTCTCTCCAAATGTACTGGTGATTGTATATCTTTCATGGCTCGCAAAGACTATCCTTCTTTGCAACTGCCGATGCCTGAATATCAATTAATTATTCTACCTTTATAACGATGATTTGTCTTGATTTTTATCGAAAATAATCTTACATGAAATGTAATCTTTATGATACTGCGATTTCTGTTGAGCTGGCATTTGCAGCCCAGGATTCAGATGTGTGTCACTGCTTGAGTTGTGAACGTCTATAGGTGCGTTGAGTTGTGAACGTTTGAGCATTTAGAGAATTGGAATGCAATAAGAGCGGGACCTTTACAGCAATGGTTTATTCCTCTTTTACCAGCGCTTAAAGTTACTATTCTCCTCCTCCTCCTGTATATGCTAGCAATAGGAGGCCATTCAGCCGTTCGTTGAGTTTATTTCTGCCGAGGTAGATCAATATATTAACTCCATGAACTCGGGTCGCATAAATGAAGTTCTATCCAGTTATCAAACGACAATCTATCCATTTCTGTTCTAACTGTTTCAATTCAGCCCCGGCCTCAGCAGTTATTGAAGTTAAGAGTTACAGAGTACTCCTCTCCATTGTTTGAGGAAATGTGAACAAGTCACAATTCAATACACAGCCTTCTTTATCGAGCAAAACAACCTCCAACCACACTCACCAGGCCTTGTTCTTGTCTCATCCCACTGTGATACTGTGCCTTTAAGAAATCTAATTTAACCAAATTTCTCTGCAGTATGTCTCTAGCAGTCCCAGGCTTTCTCTTGCAGTCCCAGGCTTCGTAGCGGAGCCGCTCTGTCTGCAACCAGTACCCTCCATTGTTACTGTAACAGCATAATTGATACCATGTGTGTAATGCAATGTTCTGGTTTTTGAATCTTCTCCTGGGATTGCAGAGTAGGTCTTGATCGGAATGATGGACAGGTCAGATCATATGGCTGTGGACAGCTCGTCATTCACAGAGAATTTCAGCTTGGTTGCTGTTTTCAGGTGCTGTTTGGACTTGAGAGAGACCAGGGTCTGTTTATTTCCCCTCTCCGGAGTTGGAGATTCTGTTGTTTGAGTGTTTGCTGTTTCAGAAGCTGGAGAGAGAGAGAGAGAGATCCTTTTCGGTCTCTGATGTCTGAAGACGACAAGCTGCCGGAGATTGGATTTTTCACTGTTTAGCTAAATTGAGGATATATAAATTGGTTGAATCCGGCTGTTTGAACTTCTGTCCATAGCTGGTAAAGACTGGAAATGTAGTATCACGTGAGGAAACCTGTTTTAATGCGAACTAATTCTGAAGAAGGATGTGTACCTCTGGGGTATTAGTTTAAATTGGAACAACAAAGACAGCTAACTTCTAAGAGTCATGGTTAACGCTTGCAATTGATAAAGATTATGCTTCCGAGTGGATCACTTGAATCATACGTGGAAACACGTGAAACACCTTCTGCTGAACCTGATACCAAAAACAAATGTAAACCTTGGTGTCGAGGATAACTTCACAAAACATCTTGGAATTCCAGGCCTGGGGCACAACACCATTCCCAAACAGAGGAAATAGTTACTTTGTGTCGATCCTGCCAGATTTTTCCGGTATCAGATCGCCTCTTAATCTTTTTAACTCACGGGAATTAAAACGTATTCTCTGCATCTGAATCATCCGTCCCTTTTAGGATGGGGGCAGGGGCGGGTCGGGGGGACACGGTAAACGTTAAAGTTATGAAATAATTCGTCAGGGTAGACACATACAGTTTATTTCTCTTTGTGTATCGTCAACAGAAAGAGCTACCAGAAGTATAATATCTTCACAACTAAAGATAGCAGAGAATTCACGAGGAAAGGCTTTAATCAGTGGGTGGGGATTGTATGGAAGTAGTTCCCACAGTGGGCCGATCAACAGAGATGCATTTGACTGCGAAACTGGATAAACTCAGGAAGGAGAAAGGCAAAGAAATGCTGGATTCATGGTGGGGATAGGGAAATGGTGGCGGTTAGAACATAGAACATAGAACAGTACAGCACAGAACCGGCCCTTCGGCCCACGATGTTGGGCCGAGCTTTATCTGAAACCAAGATCAAGCTATCCCACTCCCTATCATCCCGGTGTGCTCCATGTGCCTATCCAATAACCGTTTAAGTTAGTATATCATAGAATTCTACAGTGCAGAAGGAGGTCATTCGTCCCATCAAGCCTGCACCGACCACAATCCCTCCCTGACCCTTTCCCTATAACCCCATATATTTACCCTAGCTAGTCCCCCTGACACTCAGAGGCAATTTCGCACAGCTATTCCATCTAACCTGCACGTCTTTGGACTGTGGGAGGAAATCGGAGCATCCGGAGGAAACCCACACAGACACGGGAAGGACATGCAAATTCCACACAGACATTGACCCAAGCCAGGAATCGAACCCGGTGCCTGGTGCTGTGAAGCACCAGTGCTGAGCACAGCGCCACCATGTCGCCCTAATGTGGGAGGAAGCTCCTGTGAAGCATAACGACCAGCCAGGAGTATATGGCCAATCGCCCGCTGATCAAGAACTGCGAATATGACACAAAGAGTTAGGAAGAGGTATACTAGGCGGAGCTCTTACTAAAATATTTGCATCCTTTTGCATCTTTTTTAATTCGGTGCGTGTTTTCTGAAAACGGAATATAGTAGGATGTTTGGAATTAATTAAATGCAGCATTCCGATATCTCCTGCGTCCATTCGAATTTTACAGTCATTTTGCTGATTGCCTTTTCTCCACAGATTTGACCAGTTTTAACGCGTATTTAGCACGAGCTCCAAGATGCTTTCGTGCAGACTGAGCAGTACACGGGCTCTTAATCTGTAAACAGGAAACGTTGAGCCACAATTGACACAGCTCTGAAGTTTTCGGTGCGCTATTTTTAACGGCAGCATGTCGCCCCTCCAAAACGTCCATTTTCACCATGTCGTCCGATCCCCTGATTTTCCGCAGTCCTCGAACATCGTACAGCTGCACCTCTTTCAGGTTTGTTTCTTCATCACTCCTCCTTTAGAGCATTTGCAGTGTTAGAACTACTGAGATAGTAAGTCAAGTAGAAAATTAAGCCAGTAAATACTTTCTATAATAGGAATTTCATGGTGAAGGAACGAACCATTTGCAGCTGATCAGAAGCGATCGGGGGAAACATTCACCAATATATCCACTGGGAAGTTTTGCTCCTCTGGGCTGTGAATGATTCCACGGCCACTATTAAAAAACATTTGCGTACGGTTAAATTCACAGATTTACATGCAGCCATAATCAATTTTGGTAAGGTCATCCACATGCAGGGCGGCAAGTTGGAAGCACTTCATGTCTTAAATGGAGTCCATGAGGAGAGAGGCGAAGTGCTCAACCTACGCACAGAGACTCACGAATGGTCACTGTGTGTAAGGAACTGTGGAGTGACACCACACCAGAGGAACATGGTCTCTCGGAGGCATTCACTTGAGTGACATGTGTTAAACATTATGATTTGAGGATGGACACTTGCAAATAGCAAATAGCCAGACGGCAGATGGACAAACTTAAGTTAAATGAATGAAGAGAATTCGATTAAGTCTAATCTAATCCATGGCGACCGTGGATTTGATTAGATCACTGATCCCTTTTCTGACATATGATCGATCACTGATCCCTTTTCTGGCAGGAAATCGACCGTCGATATCTGGCCAGGCCTGTATGTGACGCCAGGACTGTCCCAGCAAATTACTCATTTCCAGTTTGGCAAACGAAATCTGGAATTGGAATCAATGCAAGGGCACATGAAATTAAATGTTGAGATTTCTGACCAGCATAGCCGAGTCAGCAAAGAATTCAGTATTTTAGTCCGTGCCCATGAGGAAACCTCAGAATAGGAGACTGTGGTCACAAACATTGGAGAGGAGGGGCATATTCGAGCACCTCGAGCCTGTTCTCTCTTACAGTGACAGAGTGGTTATTTTGTATTTTCAGTTCAGCTACCTGCCTTGGTTTAGTCCTGACATCCCCAACAAGAAAAAGTTTCCAAATGGTCAATTTCCATTACCAATAGGCTTCAACAGGAGATTCAGCTTTGTGAGAAATGAGTATGTTACCTTGCCTTTACTCTCCTGCCAAGTATCAAAAATAACATTCATTAGTGACAAGGAGCCTTACATGCACACTGCAGTGAAATTACTGTGAAACTCCCCCAGCTGCCTCACTGCGGGAGAATTTAGCTCGACCAATTCACCTAACCTGCATATCTTTGGACTGTGATAGGAAACCGGAACACCCGGAGGGAACCCACGCAGACACAAGGGAAACAGACAAACTCCAGACAGATAGTGACCCAAGCCGTGAATCGAACCTGGGTCACTGGCGCTGTCAGGCAGCAGTGCTAAGCACTCTGCACTCTGCCCTCCAGAGTCCAAGCGCACAAAAGTTACGAGTACTCTATTAGTGAGATATCACAGCTGGCTGTGGATTGAGTAACGTTCCAGTCAATAGTTTCGAGCGTTTCCTTTCCTGGGTTTTGAAGGCGCTGATGCCAAGCTTCCAACATGACTTTGCTCACAGTTGGCATTGTATTCCTTCACCGCACATGTCTCCAATCCACCCAGGCCTGAACATTGTAATATATTTTTCATTCACAAAAGGTCAACATTAAAAAAAATTAAATTAATATTGGAAGCATTGAGCGATACTTCATGGGAGAGTGAGGGAATCACACCAAATTGGTTTTGGGTTTTCAATATCACGGAGTCCTAGAAATGGCTGAACCTGCTGTCGTTCTTGTAAAGGAAACGACTTCAGATAATCAAAACCAAATATCTGAAAGTCAAATTGCAATATTAGAGTACGTTTGAAGCTTTATTGATCCTGATGTGGTTTAAAATCACTTAAGTAAGACTTTAATACACCAGGCTCACTTATCTGGAGCAAGTAAATTGAAAAGGTCATTTAAAAACATCATTTAAATCAGTGCTGATCGACAGAACAGCTGTCATTATCGGGATTTAAAAAATCAAAGAATTACAGGCAATTGAGTCTATTGGTCGGGAAAATGTGGGAACAAAATTCTGAAGGACAGAATTAATCTCCACTTGGGGAAGCAAGGATTAGTCAAGGAGAGTCAGCATGGTTTAGTCAAAGGAAAATCGTGCCACACAAGTTCGACAGAATTCTTTGAAGAGGTGACGAGGTATGCAGATAGGGGCAGTGCAGGTAATGTAATCTACATGGACTTCAGTAAGGATTTTGAGCTAGTCCCACATGGGAGGCTGATGAAGAAGGTTAGAGGCCATGGGATCCAGTCAATTTTTCAATTGGATTATTGGCAGGAGGCAGAGGGCGATGACATCTGTTTTCGTGAATGGAAGCCTGTGTCCATGTTGTTCATGATGTGGAGATGCCGGCGTTGGACTGGGGTAAACACAGTAAGAGGTCTCACAACACCAGGTTAAAGTCCAACAGGTTTATTTGGTAGCAAAGTTCCACAGGGATGAGTGCTGGATTCCTTTTTGTTTATAGTCTCATTATGGATCTAATGAATGTTGGGCGTATGATAAATAAGTTCGCAGATGACACAAACATTGGTGGTGTGTACATAGCAAAAGGATTACAGGATTACTTAGATTGTAAGATGTTATAGACGCGTTGGTCAGATGAGCAGAACTGTGGCAAATGGAATTTAACTCTAAAAGTTGTGAGGTGATGCATTTTGGGAGCACCAACAAGGCAAGGTAATACACAATGAACGGGAGGATTCAAGAAAGTACAGAGGATCAGAGGGACTTTGGGATGCATATCCATAGGTCTCTGAAGACAGCAGGACAGGTAGATAAGGCGGTTCAGGAAGCAGATGGGATAGTTGCATTTATTAAACGGGGCATTGAATGTAATAGCAGGGAAGTTATGATGGAGCTCCATAAAATTGCTGCTGAGGGCATAGCTGGAGTACTGTGTGCACTTTTGGTCGCCACATTATCGGAAGGAAGTGATTGCACTTGGGAAGGTGCGGAGGAGATTCACGAGGATGTTGCTTGCTTTGGAGCTTTTTAGATCTGAAGAGGGACCGGATTGGCAAGCATTGTTTTGCTTGGAGCAAAGAAGGCTGACGGAGGACCTGATTGAGATGAAGAAAATTATGAGAGGATTAGTCAGGGTGGATAGGAAAGAGTTTTTTTCTCCTGAGCAATGGACTCAATAACCGGGGGCATAGATTTTTACGAACTCCAGCCATCGACCCAAATTATTGACTCTCCCCAGAGAGGCAAAAGCTTGCCTGCCAGAAATCAGTCTATCGAAATCTCACCTCGAAGGCAAATGCAGCTTTCATCGGGGAAAGAGAACTACATGGCACTCATTCTTCCTCGCATCATCTCAATGCTCTTTGTATTTGCAGTATGCATTCCTTATTCCAGTTACCACTATAAATCCCAACAATGAAATTGCTTTCCAAGTTGCTTGAGATACAAAGAACAAAGAACAAAGAACAGTACAGCACAGGAAACAGGCCCTTCGGCCCTCCAAGCCTGTGCCGCTCCTTGGTCCAATTAGACCAATCGTTTGTATCCCTCCATTCCCAGGCTGCTCATGTGACTATCCAGGTAAGTCTTAAACGATGTCAGCGTGCCTGCCTCCACCACCCTACTTGGCAGCGCATTCCAGGCCCCCACCACCCTCTGTATAAAAAACGTCCCTCTGATATCTGAGTTATACTTCGCCCCTCTCAGCTTGAGCCCGTGACCCCTCGTGCTCGTCACCTCCGACCTGGGAAAAAGCTTCCCACTGTTCACCCTATCTATACCCTTCATAATCCTGTACACCTCTATTAGATCTCCCCTCATTCTCCGTCTTTCCAAGTAGAACAACCCCAGTCTACCCAATCTCTCCTCATAGCTAAGACCCTCCATACCAGGCAACATCCTGGTGAACCTTCTCTGCACTCTCTCTAACGCCTCCACGTCCTTCTGGTAGTGCGGCGACCAGAACTGGACGCAGTACTCCAAATGTGGCCTAACCAGCGTTCTATACAGCTGCATCATCAGACTCCAGCTTTTATACTCTATACCCCGTCCTATAAAGGCAAGCATACCGTATGCCTTCTTCACCACCTTCTCCACCTGTGTTGCCACCTTCAAGGATTTCTGGACTTGCACACCTAGGTCCCTCTGTGTTTCTATACTCCTGATGACTCTGCCATTTATTGTATAACTCCTCCCTACATTATTTCTTCCAAAATGCATCACTTCGCATTTATCCGGATTAAACGCCATCTGCCACCTCTCCGCCCAATTTTCCAGCCTATTTGTATCCTGCTGTATTGCCCGACAATGCTCTTCGCTATCCGCTGGTAAATGTTCTGTATTCCTTGCACAAGAACATACAACCTATCAGAATCATAAAATCATTGAATCCCTACAGTGTAGAAAGAAGCCATTTGGCCCATCGCGCTGCACCTCCTTGGCCGTATTGGTGGAACCCAAGGTGTTTCCCCTGATAATGTCCTGGCACTCAGGGGGAATTGAGCATGGTCAATCAACCTAACCTACACATGTTTGGACTGTGGGAGGAAATCGGAGCACCCGCGGGAAACATACGCAGACACGGGAAAATCGTGCAAATTCCACAGAGACTGCCAGCCAAGGCCTGAATCGAGCCCGGGGGCTGACGCTGTGAGGCAGCCATGCTAACCACTGTGCCACCGTGCCACCCATACTGGAATGTCCCAATCCACCGAACATTAGAAATATCCTCATTTTTTCATTCCAGTGGATAGTTCCGCATTTTTGAAATTAATACTGCACCTGCAACTTACTTATTCAGTTAATGAGGGTTAGAGTTACAACGGAAATCGAAACAGGTAACCACATGCCTGTATCATCAGGTGTTATCATATACTATCGAATATTGTGGGTAAATATTCTGCTGAATTGAACTGAGTCGAGGGAGCCAATATAGCTTATTTAAAGAGGAACCCTGGCTGATTAATATAATTGAAAATCTTAAGGGGGTCGCTAAACAGATAGGCAGGAGAGTCTCTATGAATGCACATTAGCACAGTCGTTAGCATTCGGATTAGAAACCGGAGCGGGTGCTCTGGTTTACTCCTACAGTCCAAAGTTTTGCAACTGAGGCAGACTCATCATCGGAAATTGCCCCTTAGTGACAGGGGAATTCGGAAGGTAAATATGTGATGTTACATGGATAGGCCTGGGTGAGATTGTTGTCGGTGCAATCGCGATGGGCCAGATGGTCTTCATTGGCAATGGAGATTCAATGATAATAGGCATGGTTCTCCCACAAGTTAGTGAGCAACGTACACCATAACCCATTATTGTCAAACTCAATACTGCATGGAATAAACATTTTCAGATTATGGTTGGAATTTGATTGAGGGGATGGGGACAGAGGGTGTGGACAAAATGGTTAGCGGGCTGTGACGAGTGCACTTCATCAGTGACGATTAGATGCCTTTGGCATTTTTAATAATGATTCAGATGAAAAAAAAGACATGTACATCTGCGTTTGGTAGAACTGTGTTAGAAGGGAACGTGAAATGTGTTAGAAGGCAGGTTCAGTCATTGCCTCGCAGACTCATACAGGTTGTGAAGCAGCTGGTTTTTATTAAGGGGTCGGGTGTGGGGGGGGTGGGGAGGGGGGGCGCGTGGAGACAATCTTTGTGCTCTCTTATGTTCCCGTGTTCCTGCGGTAGGTAGAGATGATTCTGATACTGGATGATCATGTCTGTCAAAGGGTCATAGAAAAATAACAACAAATAAACTAGAAGCAGGAGTAGACCAGGAACGTCCTTCGAGCTTGCACTGCCATTCACTATGATCATGGCTGATCATCAAATTCAATGCCCTTTAGAGATGGAAATCTGTCGTCCTTACCCGGTCTGGCTTGCATGTAATTCCAGAGCCACAGCAATGTGGTTGAGTCTCAACTGCCCTCGGGCAACTAATGATGGGCAATAAATGCTGGCCAGCCAGTTACACCCATGTCCCAGGAATGAATAAAGAGAAAGTCGTTGTATATCTGGAGGTTAATCATGCGTGGTAATTATGTGAACGGCAATCATGGGGGCACACCCCTGTAATCCAGAAACTGCTATTTAAATGGGATTGTCTCTGAAATAAATTGATGTGCTTGATTTCCAGAACGGTAATGATAATTACCGATCCTTATTTATTTTGCCGACCAGCTCATATTAACGGGGAGTGTTTGGGTTATTCTGAACACAGTTGCTTTTTCAGTTTCGAACTGAGAAAAGTATTTAGATCTGTGTCCGATCAGCATGTGTCACCTCTGGCACACATATTAGTTTTCAAGGTTTCCTTGAGTTGTCTCACCATGGCTTCAACAAATGCTCCGCCAAAGTTGCAGTTCCTTGCATTTAACAGCCCCACAAATGTTGTGTAGAACGTTAATATTTCAGGAAGCTCTCGTGCTATTGCACAAAGCATTCTGAGGTTTTACTTTCATAGTTCGGAAGGTCAACTTCTAAAACTCCTGCGAGACCTTCCAGTTTGCTCTCCAACTTGTTTTTCTTAAATAAAATGTTATGAAAGCTGCAGGACATCGATTAAAGTTGATTTAACTAAAGCAGAAACAGCATAATTAAGTAAAATCCATTTTATGCCACATAGCCAATGTTTAAGATCAGAATTGCGCACTCTGACACTGTGATTGGGGGCCTCTTCAATCGAGGCTTTCCAATCAGAATTGGAACATTTTCTGATGCGAAGTAAATGCATTGCTCTTGGAAAAGTCATTGTTGCGGAGCGAGTGATGCTGCTGTTACCGAAAGGACAAAGGAAAATAGGACGTTGGAAGAGAGAAGCAAAAAGTGAAATTTCAACCCGTCGAGATGGCACTGATGTTCCACTAGATCCGGAATGATTACCGACCGCATCCGCACTTTCCAGCAGGATCTCAGTTTCCCTTGATGTTATTCATCGCGAGAAGTCTAGTGGCTTCTGCCTGGAACATTTCCGATGACTCAATTTTGGAAACTCTTTCGTGTGGAATATTCCTAAGATTCATCATAATGAGTGGATATATTCCTCATCTTTCCTGTTCAAAATGTCCATTCCACATCCTGAGATCATCCCCCCAGGTATTGACTCACCAACCACGGGGAACCTTATTCACATCCATCCTATTGCACACTGTTAGAGTTTTATCTGCCAAAATGCGGGATCGCCTCATTCTTCAAAATTGTCGGAAATATGGGAGCTGTCGCAACAATCTCTCCTCAAACAAATCCCTATCCAAATCATTGATCTGCTAAACACCCATTGTACGACTTCTATGGAACTTACGTCAGAGCTGAGGGAAGAGGACCAGAACTGGACGCAAACTCCTGGCGAGGTCTCAGCAAGGCCTTATACAAATGCAGAAATGCATTCTTATAAGTGAAAAATCATCTCCTCGCGAGTAAGTCCCCCAAAGCGTCGAAGGTTTCCGACTTGTTTACTGCAGCTAGATTCTGTAACTCATGAACAACAACACCGAGTTCTCGTTATGCACTCACAATTGACAATTTATCATTTGACATATAAACATAGAAAATAGAAGCAGGACGAGGCCATTTTGCCCTTCGAGCCTTTTCCATCATTAACCACGTCATGGCTGATCGTTCAACTCAATAGCATAATCCTGCTTTCGACCTAGAACTATTGCTCCCATTCGCCCCAAGTGCTACATCAAGCTGCTTCTTGAATACATTCAATGTTTTGGCATGAACTACTTCCTGTGGCAATTAATTCCACAGGCTCACCAATCTTTGCTTGAAGGAATGTTTCCTCATCTCCGCCCTGAATGGTCTACCCCGAATCCCCAGGTTCTGGACTCCCCCAGCATTGGGAACATCCTAGCTGCATCTAACCTGCCTGGTCCTTTTAGAATGTTAAGAGTCTCTATGAGATTTCCCCCACCCCCCTCATTCGCCTGAAAACCAACGAAAACAAACCCAAACCAGTAAATCTTTCGACATACATCGGTCCCGCCATCCCCCGAATTAGCCTGCTAATCCTTTGCTGCACTCCCTCGAGAGCAACGACATCCTTCCTCAGAAAAGGAGACCGAAACTACACACATTATTCAAGGTGTGGCCTCACCATGCCCCTGGAAAATTGCAACAACACATCCCTGCTACTGTACTGGGAACGTTTAAGACTTATCAAGGGTTCCTTGAGTTGTCGAACCATGGCTTCAACAAATGCTCCGCCAAAGTTGCAGTTCCTTGCATTTAACAGCCCCACAAATGTTGTGTAGAAAGTTAATATTTCAGGAAGCTCTCGTGCTATTGCACAAGGTATTCTAAGGTTTTTCTTTCATAGTTCGGAAGGTCAACTTCTAAAACTCCTGCTAGACCTTCCAGTTTGCTCTCCAACTTGTTTTTGTTTAAAAAAATGTTATGAAAACTGCAGGACATCGATTAAAGATGATTTAACTAAAGCAGAAACAGCATAATTAAGTAAAATCCATTTTATTCCACATAGCCAATGTTTAAGATCAGGATTGCGCAGTCTGACACTGTGATTGGGGGCCTCTTCAATCGAGGCTTTTCAATCAGAATTGGAACATTTTCTGATGCGAAGTAAATGCATTGCTCTTGGAAAAGTCATTGTTGCGGAGCGAGTGATGCTGCTGTTACCGAAAAGACAAAGGAAAAAAGGACGTTGGAAGAGAGAAGCAAAAAGTGAAATTTCAACCCATGAACGGACTGGGAATGGAGGGATACAAAATAATGGTCTAGTTTGGACCAGGGAGCGGCACGGGCTTGGAGGGCCGAAGGGCCTGTTCCTGTGCTGTATTGTTGTTTGTTCTTTGTGCTCGAAACCTCTCGCAATGAATAGGGTGGCACGGTAGCACAGTGATTAGCACTGCTGCTTCACAGCTCCGGGGACCTGGGTTCGATTCCCGGCTTGGGTCACTGTCTGTGTGGAGTTTGCACATTCTCCTCGTGTCTGCGTGGGTTTCCTCCGGGTGCTCCGGTTTGCTTCCACAGTCCAAAGATGTCCGGGTTACGTTGATTGGCCATGCTAATAATTGCCCCTTAGTGTCCCGAGATGCGTAGGTTAGAGGGATTAGTGGGTAAATATGGAGGGATATGGGAGTAGGACCTGGGTGGTATGTGGTCGGTTCAGACTCGATGGGCCGAATGGCCTATTTCAGCACTGTAGGGTTTCTCTGATTTCTATGAAGGCCAACATACCATTTCCCGTCTTTACCGCCTGCTGCACCTGCCTACTACCCTTCACCGTCTAGTGCCCAAGGACACCCAGATCGCAATGCACACTCTCCTCTCCCAATTTATAGCCATTCAGGTTGTCATCTGCTTTCTTGTTTTTGCTTCCAAGATGAAGGACCTCACACTTGTTAAAATTATACTGCATTTGCCATTGCCTTGCCCACTTAGCAACCATTCCAGGTGATGCTGAAAGATCTCTACATCCTCGTCACAGTTCATCTGCCCACCCACCTGGGTGGAATCTGCAAACTTTGAGATGTTACGTTCTGTTCCCTCATCCAGATCATTGATAAATATTAGGAAGAGTTGGGATCCCAACACCGATCCCTGTGGCACCGCACTGATTACTGTCGGCCAATTTGGAAAGGACCCATGAATTGCTACTCTTTGTTTCCTCTTTGCCAACTAGTTTTCTATCCATCTCAATAAGCTCCCACCAACGGCATGCACTTTAATCTTGCACGATAATCTCTTATACAGGACTTTGTCAAACGCATTCTGGAAGTCAAAATTTGCCATATCGACTGCGCCCCCCCCCCCCGCCCCCTTGTCAACTCCAGTAGTGACGTATTCAAAGAACTACAACGTATTTGACAATGATGACTTCTTCCTCATAAATCCATGCTGACTCTGTCTGATGCAGCCACTGCTTTCTAAATGCTGCAATATAAAATCCTTGACAATAGATTCGAAAATTTTCCCCACTACTGATGTTAGGCTCACGGGTCTAAATTACCTCTTTTCTCTCCACCACCCTTCTGAATATTGGAGTGACATTAGCTCCCCTGCAATCCCCGTGGAGTGTTCCAGAATCTATGAAATCCTGAAAGATGACCACCAATCCATCCACTATTTCCAGAGCCACTCCTTAAGTACTCTGGGATGTAAACTATCAGGCTTCGAAGGTGCAGATTAAGAAACAATTTGCCTTTCTGTTATTCTTGTCGAAGTGAAAGTTGGCATTCAGACCAATGGCCGACAACGGATTTTGCTATTCCGTGCACGTGAAATGACTCTAAAGCGGAACGTTAGCATGGTTACAAAGAAACAAAGATAATAGAGGCTATTCTGCCTTTCAAGCCCGCTCCGCCATTCATTTTGATCATGAGATATCATCCAATTCAATATCCTTATGCCACCAACCCACATATCCCTTATTTCCTAGAGCCCCAAGGGTTATATCTAATTTCGTCTTGAAATCACACAATGTTTTGGCCTCAGCCAGTTTCTGTGGAAGTTAATTCCACACATTCACAACTCGCTGAGTGAATAAATTTCTCCTCTACCCAGTCCTAAAAGGTTTAACACTTTTCTTCAAAATATGACCAGTAGTTCTGGTTTCCCCTACCATTGAGTACTTTCTTTCTGCATCGACCCTATCTAACCCTGTGAGAATTTTTATCAATTGATGAGATATCCCTTTTCACTCTTCTAAAATCCAGTGAATGTAACCCTGAACGACATAGCAGCTCCACATCTTTCTTCCCAGGAATCAGCCTGGTAAACTTGAGCTGTACTCCATCTGTTGCAAGGACTTCCTTCCTCAGATCAATACAGCAAAACTGGACACAATACTGCAGGAGTGGCCTCACAGATGCCCTGTAGAAATCAGATAAAACATCCCATTCCTATACACAAATACACTTGCTATGAAGGCCAGCATGCCATTTGCCTTCTTTACTGCATGCAGTAACTTTGTGCTTACTTTCAGCGACTGATGCCCGAAGGCAACAAAGTCGCGCTGCATTTTCACCTCTCTCAATTTAGAGCCAGTCAAATAACAATCTGCCTTCCTATTTTTGTACCAAAGTGGATGATCTCACATTCATCCACATTATACAGCACCTGCCATGCAAATTCCCACATTACCAGAAGATTTCCTGTAAGTGAACCATCACAACATGACTCCAAAATGCTTAAAGGATATAAGTGGCAGGTGGGCAGAAGCTGTGTCAATGAATTACGTTTCAGTATCATCTTCAAGAGCGAGAGAGTCTGACGGATTGAAGGATAGAATTCCAGAGCTGAGGTCAGAGTCAGCTGATTACATAGCGGGCAATGTTGGCGTGATGGAAACTGATGGATATGAAAGAGACTAGAATCGATCCCAATCTAATTTCCGGAGTAGTTAGGGCACACTGGATTGCTTTTCTGAATTTCGTTCCTGAGCCGTCGGCAGATAATCCACGCATCTACATTCGTGCAATACCGATGGAGCACTGCACTGTCATGATGTCGTTCGGACGGGGCATTGAGATTGGGCCCCGCCTGCCACTCTGGTGGAAAATTAAGTGCAAAATGACCCTATATCAAAAGAGAGCAAGGACAGGATTCTGGACTAATATTTACTTGTTGTCAAGGAAGAGGCGATGGCCTCATGCTATTACTGCTAGAGTATTAATCCAGAAATATAATTATTGTTCTCGGGAGAAGTTTCAATTCCTGCCACGGCAGATATTTGCTGTGGAGTGGCGGAGGCTGAGGGGAGTCCTCATTGAAGCCGATAAAATTATGAGAGGCATAGATAGGGTCGACAACCAGAATCTTTTCCCAGAGTTGAAACGGCACGTCCTTGGGATGAGTATTTAAGGTGAGAGGGGAAATTGCAAAGAGGCTGTGAGCAGCAGGTTTTTTGCACAGAGAGTGACAGGTTTCTAGAAAGCGCTGACTGCGTTGGTGGTGCAGAGAGATAGTTCATCGGGTCATTTCAGAGGCTTTGAGATCGGCACATGAATATGCAAGGTACAGCGGGATATGGAAGAAGGACAGGCAGAAGGGATACGTTTAATTTGACGTCGTGGTGCACTGTTCCCTGTTCTAATACGGTCTAATTGAAAAAAGAATCTGAAATTCAGGATCTACTGATTATTGTCGATTGTTGGAAAACCCACATGATTCAATACTGCCCTTTGGGGAAGGATTCTGCCGCCCTGACCTGGTTGGCCTACATTTGACTCCAGAGCCAGAGCAATGTCGTTGCCTCTCAACTGCCCCCCAAGGGCAAATAGGGATGAGCAATAAATGCCGTCCAGCTAACGATGGTCATGGCCCACGAATGAACAAAAATAATCATAACAGAAAATTTGCCTTCGAGTCATTATCAAATTTCTGTTCTCGGGATTTAATTTTGGGCACGTCTAATACCGAGTACAAAAGAAGAAACGTCACTGCAGTTCCAAATATGCTTTACTCACTGGAAAGAACCATGAAACATTCTGTGGTCGTGGTTGTTGCTATATTAAGCGTGACTTATATCATCTTACTGAAACATTGACAAACATGTCCTGTTGCAGACCACACAAAGTAAAGAGACAGCACTAACAGCTTACATATCAGCCCTTCAATATCACGGATCTGCACAACTTTCAATTCCTATTCATATATCACAACTGCATAAGATGCAAAGCACAGAAGGGGATCATTCGGCCCATTGGCTCGGTGCTTTAGTTAATATTCCATACATGCCTCATCATAATGCCTTTTCCTACCACCCCATCAACACATCATAGATAGATAGAGAGATAGATAGATAGATAGATACATAGACAGATAGGTAGATGGATAGATACCCTACAGTGCAGAAAGAGGCCATTTGGCCCATCGAGTCTGCACCGACCACAATCCCACCCAGGTCCTATCCCCATATCCCTTAATATTTACCCAATAATCCCTCTAACCTACACAAGTCAGGACACTAAGCGGCAATTTTTGCATGGCCAATCAACCTAACCCGCTGATCCATGGACTGTGGGAGGAAACCGGAGCACGCGGAGGAACCCCACGTCGACACGAGGAGATTGTGCAAACGCTACACAGACAGTGATCCAAGTCGGGAATCGAACCCAGGTCCCTGGAGCTGTGAAGCAGCAGTGCTAACCATTGTGCTACCATGCCGCCCATCCTTTTATTTATTTTTCTCCCTGATGCCTCTCTTCTACATTCCCATTAAATTCATTTGTGACGTTCATCTCAGCCATTCCCTATTCTGCTGTGTTCACATTCTTCCACCTTTTTTCCGTCGGCTAAAATGATAGAAAATTCAGAAACCACGTACCAAACGCCTCTAAAACAGCATCTTCCCTGCTTGCCTGACAACACTGTTTTGGATCGACCTAACATCTATTAAGCTGATCTTTATCTGCACCCAAGCTATGCCTGTAAATCTATATTCCGCACCCTCTCCTTTCCTTCTCCCCCATGTACTCTATGAACGGTTAGTTTTGTCCGCATAACGTGCAAGAAACAGTGCTTTTCACAGCATACCAATACACTTGACAATAATGAATCAAATGAAAACATTGAACATAGGTCATAGAATCCCTGCAGTGCAGAAAGAGGCAATTAGGCACATCGAGTCCGCACCAATCACAATCCCACTCAGGCCCTATCCCCGTAACCCCATGTATTTACCCTAGCAAGTCTGCCTGCCACTCGGGGCAATTTCACATGGCCAATCCACCTAACCCACACATCTTTGGACTGTGGGTGGGAAGCAGTGCACCCAGAGGAAAACCACGCAGAGACGGGGAGAACGTGCAAACTCAACACAGACAGTGACTCAAACCAGGAATCGAACCCAGGCCCCTGCAGCTGTGAGACAGCACTGCTAACCAATCTGCCACCGTGCCACCCCCACCGTGCCACCCCCAATATATGTGACAAAATTAAATCAAGTGTATGAACTCTACGAACCGTATTTATTTTTCTTTATAGGCAAAGGAAACAATAATTTTCACTGTTTCCTAATACATGTGACAAAAATAAATCAAATAAATTCAAATCAAATCAAATCATATTCTCCCCAATCTCCTGAATTCACCTTTGCATTTTTTGGTCGCTACTTTAAACAGGGTAAGGCCAATTCATGTGAAATCGTACATGTGTCGTTTCAACAATTTCATATTTGTAACCTCTATTTCCTGTCAAGCCTCAAGCTTCAATTCTTTAAGAGAAAAGGGTTTCAGCCTATTTAATGTTCACTGATCTTTAGGAGCTATCAGTTCTGCTGTACCACTTTTGCAGTATTTAGAGTAACGTTCCTGTTGTCTCTTTTTACTTACCAGATTTTGAAGAACCGTGCTTTGTTCTCCAAGTCTGGCCTGACTGCTCTGAGTAGAAATCTGTGGTATTTTGAAAAACATGCTGAGTGTGTACCAGCACTCTGACATTCAGTAAACAGGAAAACAGCAGAAAGCTCTCTGCCTCGGTTCCATTTTTCAACCGCAATCGTGTATTTATTGATAAACACAGCGCAGAAATTTCACACCTCCCTCACACAGAGGGAACAAGAGCGAGTTTTCATGTGAGATTCGCATCGGGGGCACAGAGTCTCACCATCTGGGTCAAGGACAATGAGTTTGCTCGGTGTCTATGCATCGTGCCATCTCTTCCAAGGTGAGAGATCCTCATACATTCAGATAGAGTGGAGAAGAATTTACATTGGCTAGTAGCAATGAACAGTTTCCAATGCCAGGTTGGTCGGTAACCACAGAAAAACAGGTGGAAGATGATCGGTAATTCTCAGTAGTGAGATATCGAACGCGTTTTTTTTAATGCAGCGAGTTCGTGTGATCTTGACGGTGCTGCCTGAAAGAGCGGTGGAAGCAGGTTCAATAGTAACTTTCAAAAAGGGGGAGTTGGAGAAATGCGACAAGGGGCCAGCATTAGCTGTGATATTAGTGGGAAAAAGGAGGATGAGTGGCCAATTGGATAAGTCTTTCAAAGCTCCAACACTGATACGAAGGCCCGAATGCTCTACGTCCCGGCGGTGCAGAGCTGTGAGATGAAACACAGCATGCAAGCTTCACTTAACAACAAATGTTTTAAAGCGTATTTATTTGTGTCACAAGTAGGCTGCCATTAACTCCGCAACGCAGCGGAAAATGTAATGTATGTAACAATGAACTGAATGGAAATTAATGCGATTTGTCATATCATTGTCATAAAATATGTGAGTTTCTTTCATTTACACCATTGGCCACTGGGGGAGCGGGGTGGGTGCTGTCGTGTTTCAACTGAAATTAGAAAGACTTGAAGAAGAGTCAAGAGCCCAAAGTCAGCAGGGAAAAGTTGAAACAAACGTTGAATGAGAGAAAATAACATTAAATTCTGAAGAATTTCCTTCAATTTATTTAACCCTCTCAGTTCCCAGTTGTCCACTCCAATGCATACACTAGATTTCCTGATCAATAGACTCAGATTGGACACTGAAGAAAACAACACAATCAACACAGAAATCAGCGCGATTTGAAGTGTTCCTGAGCTGGACACCTCGTTTTTTGTCGTTGTTTCTAGATTTGTTTTGCCCCTATATCGGCATTTGTTTGCTGGGGGCTGTTTTCAGGTAGTGCAGGACAACTTGTGGTGACTCTTGTTCTTTCTCTCTCTCCTGCTCAGTCATAGTGTCTCATACTGCCTGGTCCCAATCTCCACCGGTACAGACAATCAAATCCAATTCAACTTTGACCTATCACAGAGCTCTCGTCGGTGAGAGTTCAGTTTGCCCTCTTTTTAGGTCAAACCAAATAAACAAACTCAGATTAAGTCACGACAAAGTAAAAGGGGCAGCTCCGCAAAAAGGAGGGGGAAAAGCCCGAACAGAAATCAAAGTACACAGGAAACTTAAAACATCAAATTAAAATGTGATTATTAGGGTCGATAACGCACCCCAACCCCTGCGGTGTGCAGCGGGCGCGGAAGGCGTCAACCGCGCCCGTGGACACCGCATGCTCCCTCTCCAGGGACACTTGGCCGCGAACGTAGCCGCGGGAGAGGGGAAGACAGTCAGGGTGGACGGCCCCCTCGATCGCCCGCTGCCTGGACCGGCAAATGGCGCGTTTCGCCAGGCCCAGGAGCAGGTTCACGAGGAGGTCGCCATCCCGCCCCCCTCCTGTCCGCACCGGGTGTCCGGAGATCAGGAGCGTGGGACTGAAGTGCAAACAAAACATCAATAAAAGGTTCTTTAGGAAAACATAAAGGGAGTGCAGCCTGAGACACAAACCATAGACACGGTCCACGGACTCCACAAGGCCGCAGAAAGGGCAGTCTTCGGAGCCGTGAACCAGTGAATCCTCCGGTTGTGCGGCACTGCTGCATGCATCACCCTCCACCCCAGGTCCCCGACGTAATTGGGGGAGATCCCTCCGTAGAGGGACCTCCAGCGGGGACCTCCGCCCCCCGGCGGCAACAAGGCCCGCCAAGGTGTATCCGGGCGACAGGCGAGGAGGCGGTAGTGGAAGGTGTGCAGCAGCAGCCCGCACAGGAAAAACCTCCACGCGGTAGAAAAAGGCACGGATAACATTTCCGCGAGGCGGCTCAGGCTCTGGGGCACCTCACCCGAGGAGGGGGGTTGAGGTTTTGGGCCAATGTGGAATTCCGTCCGAACAGGGGAACGCTCGGGTGCCGCCTCGAGTTTACGTGCAGTTTCGGGGCCGAGCACGACCGTCCTAAGGTCTAGGAAGGCTTTGGCCGCGTGCTGGACGGTCGTCCCCGTGCGCTCAGCCAGCACGCGGGGACTCAGAGAGTTCAGTTTGCTGAAAAGGTAATCTTCTCTCTACCAGATAGCTGTTCATGTTCAGCCACTGAGACAGTTATTTCTGGCACAAATGGATGTAGAGATATCGGGAAAACGCCGGAAGGTAACGTTTATGTTGAAAATTAGCCATCGTGTTATATAATACCGGAGCAGCCTCGAATAGTGGACTGGCTTCTCCCTGCTCCTATTGCCTGTGTCCATGTGACTGGCTCCACCGTGTTGATATGGTTTGATTTATTATTTTCACATGTAATGGGATACAGTGAAAAGTTTTGATCCATGCACGTTACAAAGACATGCATACCATTGATCGAGTACATGGATTTGATTTATTATTGCCATATGTATTTGGGATTGCGCTGTCCAGAAAAAGCATAACGCTCATAGAGTACATAGATTTGATCTATTGTTGTCATATGTTTCCAGATATAGTGAAAAGCATTGTTTCATGCGTGCGATACAAAAAAAAGCACACTATCATAGGGTACATAGATTTGATTTAATTTTATTTTATTGCTGCCACATTTATTGGCATACATTGGAAAGTATATTTTCTTGCGTTGTACAGACAAAACATACCGTTCACAGAGTACTTAGATTTGATTTATTACTCTCACATATATTGGGATAGAGTGAGATGTATTGTTTCTTGCACGCTACACAGGCAAAACATACCATTTATATAGTACATGTGGGAGAAAGAAAGGAACGGGTGCAGCATGTAATACTACATGCGTAAATGGAAGATTACGAGACAGTGTAAGAGAGTTAGAATTAAGTTTTAAAAGAATAGCACGAAAGTCAATGACAGAATTGGTGGGTATGCTTGGGACAGCTCGCAAGAAACAGCCATGCTCCGGCGCCATTTTGAATATGGTTGGGAGTCAGTAGCCCATGTCGCCGTGGGTTGAAATGAAATGTGTGATGACATTTCTATCGTATAACTTTATCACATCATGCCTACATGTAATGATTTATCCGACCTATCGTCTCCCTACTTCGAACTATTACAGTTAAACAAAGCGGCACATGCTATCTGATGGATCTGTCCACCTGCTTAACTTAGCGTTATTCATTATCTCCCTCCCTCTGTTAATCGGTTCATTTTGTTTCTGTATAATAATCCGCTATCTCAGTCAGCTAGCCAACTCTCTGCATCTCACTCCCTCTCTTTTTCTCTTTTCTCTCCATTTCCCTATTCTCTCTGTGTGGCCCAGTCTCCCCCATCCACCCGACCCCTCCGCCCCCACCCCCCCCCCCCCCACACACACACACCCAAACTACCCCAACCCCGGCCCCTCTTTTCTTCTTTATTCATTCCTGGGACGTGGGCGTCGCTGGCTGACCAGCATTTATTGCCTATCCCTAGTTGACATAGGGCAGTTATGTGTCAACCACGTTCTCTCTTATCTCTCTGTCGCCAGCTATTGATTTCTCTCTCAGTCTTTGTCTATAATATCTGTAATATTCTCACTCTTGCCTGATTTGTCCAATTAAACAATGCTCCATTTAAATAGCCACCTGTCTGTCTCAATGGAGTCCTACGTCGTCGACTCTCTTTTTATATATTTGTCCTTATCTTGCTCCTTCTCGCTGTTCCCTTGTGTATATCCAAGTGTAACAATTCTGTAAGATCTATCTGCTCTATCACTCTCTTTAATCTCGGGATTACTCCTGTCAAATTTACCTATCATTTTCTTTCTCTCTCACTGAACGATGACCTTTCGAATGTTGCTCTCTCTCACTCACTCACTCTCGTTCTCTCTCCCCTGTGTCCTGTTGAAAACATGTTCGGCAACGTCTCTGCTCTATTACATGACGGCACAATATACAAAACCAATTAATATTTTCGGGGAAACGGACAGGCAGTTTTGATCAAATTGTTCACTTCTTTATGTTTTCCACAATTCTAATTGGAGGTGAAAGTTATTTTTCTTTTTCAGATATTCCGGTAACCACGTCGTGCATTGTCTCGCTTTCAGGGGGCTTGTTGGCCGCAGCGCTGCTCCTTCTGGGATTGGTCTTTGTGGCTGGGAGATGGAGCTGCAGGAATCGGCAGAGAAGTAGCGATTGTTCAGAGACACTCTCACCCCGCGGCATCCACAATCCACACATTTATCACTGAATTATTGACACTATGGACGAAATGTGTGAAATGTGGCCATTTAGCCCAACTTTTTTCTTCGTAAACAGGCAATGCAAGACGTGATGAGGCCCTGACAGCTTCCAGATCATACCTACAGAATGAAGAGGTACGTTGTATTTTCCATTTTGCGTGGTTATTTTTCCATTATTTTTTAGCCAAGGTTCAAAATTCCTAATGAGCACAAGGCTGCGGAAAAAAAAAACAACTCTGCAGCTCTCGCAGCATCTGTGGAGACTGCAATCATTGGCCGCATTCTGCAGCCCATCCCGCTGGCGGGATTTTCTGGTCCCGTCGTAAGGAACGCACCCCTGCCCATTCCCCCTACCTCCACAACAACGGCCTGCGGCCTGTTATTGAACTTTGTGTCAACCTGGTTTCCCGTCATTTACACCACTCCGCCGCCGGGGAACTCGCGGACGTTTTTTTGACGTCGGTGGCACTGGAGGATGCAGCCGTGGCTGGGTGCGGGTGGGGGGGCGGGGCGGGGGGCGGGCGGTGCGGGGGAAGGGGGAGCGGGGGGGGGGGGGGAGGCTGCAGGGGACCGCCGGGGATGTCCCGCCAAGGAAGCAGAATATTATCTTGGGAGCCACTGCTTTCATTTAGGAAGGCGATTTTTCACACAATGGGAGTCAAATTTTGGAACTCTGTTCCCGGGAAAAAAAAAAGCTGTTCAGGGCAGTTAACAGTTGGAATCTGCAAAACTGAGATGGATAGATTTATATTCGAGAGAACATTAAGGAATATTCAAAAACGGTGAGTGCATGTAAGCTAAAATGCATGTCAGCCTTCATCGAGTTGAATAGAGTGGAGGGACTCAATGGCCTCACCTATCCCTATAATGATGGTGTGGAGTATATTGATGTGGAGATGCCGGCGTTGGACTGGGGTAAACACAGTAAGAAGTTTAACAACACCAGGTTAAAGTCCAACAGGTTTATTTGGTAGCAAAAGCCACACAAGCTTTCGAGGCTCTGAGCCCCTTCTTCAGGTGAAGAAGGGGCTCAGAGCCTCGAAAGCTTGTGTGGCTTTTGATACCAAATAAACCTGTTGGACTTTAACCTGGTGTTGTTAAACTTCTTACTGTGGAGTATATTGACAGATCACTTTTCATCCATAGTCTGTTTATGCTCGCCTGGCCTTCAATGAGGATCCAACACGTTAACTCGAGAGGAAAGAGAGTGAACGAGAAAGAGACAACTGTGTGTTTCCTCTATATCTCGTGTTGTAGAAACATTCCTTTTGTTGCTCGGTAAATTTTGAAGGTCCAACTGGAGGAAATTCGTGCGGATTGGCCGCTCAATGCTCTGATGGCACCCAAAGCGGAAAATGCACTCACCCGTAATGTCCGAAATTCTACAATGGAATATCGCCTGCAGCGCAATTTCACCTCTTCGTGCTTCTAATTCCTTTTATCTTTTTTTACAATTCTATTCTGCATGGTCTACGGTAAATATGCAATAAAGAATTCAAAATGTATCTGTATACTAGTTACCAATTTGTTGAAACAGGTTTTGAATACCAACGTAAGCTGCATGATCCCAGATTCAATATGGGTTCAGCCCAAATGCGTTTCCGGTGGCTCTTCAGCTAATTAACAAAGGCATTTTTGGAGTGAATGTGTGTGCGTTTGGAAATGGTTAAAGAAGTGACGAGGTAGTTTAGTATTTCGTTGGGGATTCTCGCTGGATTGATTAAAAATGCAGAGTGAGAGCATTCTTGAACCCGATGTGCAGTGGTAATGAACAGAATTACATTTATTGCTGAGACAAAATTATTTCCAATCCATGTTCGCTTTGGTTAACATCGCTCAGTGGATTTTACAGAATCGGACCAGAGAACCTTACCCATGTACCGCACAGGACGAGCCTGCCTCTTATCTGTTGGCTGTTTGAATCTGTATGTTTGTTCCACATCCTACCTATCACAGCATGAAAATTAGGCATATTCCTCTTTTAACAGCGATTAAAATTATCAGCGATTAAAATTACTTTTCTTTCCCCCTGCACATGCCAACAGCAGGAGACCTTTCAGCACTTTGGTGAGTTAATTTCCGCCAAGCTGGATCTCTAAAGGTTGCCACTCAAGTGGATAGAGCTGTGAAGAAGGCCCATAGTGTGTTAGCTTTTATTTACAGGGGGTTGGAGTTTAAGATCTGTGGGGTTATGCTGCAACTGTACAGGACCTTGGTGAGACCACATTTGGAATATTGTGTGCAGTTCTGGTCACCTCACTATAAGAAGGATGTGGATGCGCTGGAAAGACTGCAGAGGAGATTTACCAGGATGCTGCCTGGTTTGGAGGGTAGGTCTTATGAGGAAAGGTTGAGGGAGCTGGGGCTGTTCTCTCTGGAGCAGAGGAGGCTGAGGGGAGACTTAATAGAGGTTTATAAAATGATGAAGGGGATAGATAGAGTGAACGTTCGAAGACTATTTACTCGGGTGGATGGAGCTATTACAAGGGGGCATAACTATAGGGTCCATGGTGGGAGATACAGGAAGGATATCAGAGGTAGGTTCTTTATGCAGAGAGTGGTTGGGGTGTAGAATGGACTGCCTGCAGTGATAGTGGAGTCTGACACTTTCGGAACATTTAAGCGGTTATTGTTAGGCACATGGAGCGCACCGGGATGATAGCGAGGGGGATACCTTGATCTTGGTTTCAGATAAAGCTCAGCACAACATCGTGGGCCGAAGGGCCTGTTCTGTGCTGTACTGTTCAATGTTCTAAGTTACATATAGTATCTTAACTCCATTCACGCAGCTTGCATGCATAGTTCTATCCAGTTACCAAAAGACAATCGAAAATCTCTGTTTTGACAGTTTCATTTTAGCCACGGTCTCAGCAGTTATTTGAAGTTAAGAGTTACAGATCCCCCTTTCCTTTGTTTGAAGAATTGTGAACATGTCACATCCAAATGCACAGACTCCGTTATCTGGCAATACCATATCCAACCCTCCGGCCGCCACCCCCCACTACACCCACCCAAATTGTTTTTGACTTAGCCCACTGCGACGATACCGTGCCTTTAACAAATGTATTTTAATCATGTTGATCTGCAGGATGTCTCTAGCAGTCCCTGGCATCTAATGGGAACTTTTGTCTACAAACGCCATCCTCCATTGTGACTGAGACATCACAATTGATAATATGACTGTTTCAATCTGAACTAATGCAGCGATCTGTTTTTTGAGTGTTCCTTTGGGATTGCAGAGCAGATCTTTTCGGTATGATTGACAGATCAAGTCATATGGCTGTGGATAACGAATCTTTCACAGAGAATTCCAACTTCGTTGCTGTTTCCAGATGTTTTTTGGATTTGAGATAGAGCAGTGTCAGTTTTCACCCCTCTCTGGAGTTGTAGATACTGCTTTCTGAGTGTTGGTTTTTGGAAGCTGCAGAGAGAGAGAAAGAGAGATAGGCATCCTGTTCTGTCCCTCAGATATGAAACCTCGAAGCCGCCAGAGACTAGATTTATTTCACTGTTTTGCTGTCTTGGGCATATATACTTCTCTGAAAACGGCTGTTTGGATTCATTTCGATTGATGTTGAAGTTTGGAAATCTAGTATCGCGGGAGGAAACGTGTTTTTGTGTTAACTAATTCTGAGGAAGGTTGCATGCTGAAGGTTGCATGCTCATTGTTCCACAGGAGCAGGCTGAGGAGTAAAAAAAATGCCAGGCAAGATGTTGGAATGCTCCTCTTGCAGGATGTGGGAGATCAGGGAGAACTCTGGTATCCCTGACGACAGCAGCTGCAAAAGATGCATTCAGCTGCAGCTGATAGCAAAGCGTGTTAGGGAACTGGAGAAGGAGCTTGATGACGTCCATCTAATTCGGGAGAATGAGAAGTATATAGACAGTAGCTTTAGGGAGATAGTTTCACCTAAGCAGCACAGCACAGGAAATTGGGTTACTGTGAGGAGAGGAAATGGCAGTGTGAAAGGACAGGCAGATCAGGGTTCCCCTGTGGCCATACCCCTCCACAACAGGTATACTGAATTGGGTACTGTTGTGGGAGATGCTTTACCTGGGACAAGCTGCGACAGCCAGAACTCTGACACTGAGTCTATTTCTACAGCGCAAAAGGGTGGGATGAAGAAGAGGAGAGCAGTAGTGATAGGAGACTCAATGGTCAGAGCTACGGACAGGAGGTTCTGTGGTCGGGACAGAGACTCCCGCATGGTTTGTTGCCTCCCAGGTGCCAAGGTCAGCGAACTCTCTGATCGCGTGCACAGCGTTCTAAAGTGGGAAAGTGATCAGCCAGATGCCGTGGTACACATCGGTACCAATGACGTGGGAAGGAAGAGTGAGGAGGTCCTAAAGAGTGAGTACAAAGAGGGTAGTAATCTCAGGATTGCTACCTGAGCCACATGCCAGTGAGGGCAGGAGTAGGATGCTTGGGCGGATGAACACGTGGCTGAGGAACTGGTGCAGGGGGCATGGTTTCCAATTCATGGATCATTGGGACCTCTTCTGGGGCACGTGGGACCTGTACAAGAGAGACGGGTCACACCTACACTAGAAGGGGACCAATATACTTGCAGGGAGGTTTGCTAGTGTTTTTGGGGAGCGTTTAAACTAGATTTGCAGGGGGATGGGAACCAGAGTGCCAGCGCAGATAGTGGAGCAGGGGTAAAAAGACAGGTTAGTTCACGCAAAATCACAAATGGAAGGGTAGAGTGTGGTGGAAATAATATTTTGAGGTGTGTCTATTTCAATGCCAGGATTATTGTGGGGAAGGCAGATGAGCTGAAGGCCTGGATAGACATATGGAAATATGACATTATAGCCATAAGTGAAACTTGGCTACAGGAGGAGCAGGACTGGCAGCTCAATGTTCCAGGGTTCCAATGTTTCACGTGGGATAGAGGCAGAGGGATAAAAGGTGGGGAGGGGGGCATTGTTGGTCAGGGAAAATCTTACAGCAGTACTCAGGCAGGATAGATTAGGGAGCTTGTCTACAGAGGCGCTATGGGTGGAGCTGAGAAACAGGAAAGGTATGACCACATTAATGGGGTTGTATTATAGACCACCCAATAATCAGCGAGAATTGGAGGAGCAAATCAGCGGAGAGGTAGCTGACAACTGCAAGAAACACAAAGTTGTGATAGTAGGGGATTTTAATTTTCCACATATAGATTGGGACTCGCATACTGTTAAAGGTTTAGATGGGGTAGAGTTTGTAAAGGAGAATTTTGTACATCAGTATATAGAGGTGCCAACGAGAGAGGATGCGATATTGGATCTCCTATTGGGAAATGAGTTAGGGCAGGTGATGGATGTGAGTGTGAGAGAACACTTTGGATCCAGTGATCATAATGCCATCAGTTTCAACCTGATCGTGGATAAGGATAGATCTGGTCCTCGGGTTGAAGTTCTGAACTGGAAAAAGGCCAAATTTGATGAAATGAGAAGGGATCTGGGAAGTGTGCTTTGGCAAAGGCTGTTCTCTGGTAAGGATGTAAATGGAAAGTGGGAGGCCTTCAAAGGAGAAATTTTGAGAGTGCAGAGTTTGTATGTTCCTGTCAGGATTGAAGGCAAAGTAAATAGGAATAAGGAACCTTGGTTCTCGAGGGAGATTGTAACACTGATTAAGAGGAAGAGAGAGTTGTATGAAATGTACAGGCAGCAAGGAACAGATCAGATGCTCGAGGAGTATAAAAAGTGCAAGAAGCTACTTAAGAGGGAGATCAGGAGGGCTAAAAGAAGACATGAGGTTGCTTTGGCAGACAGAGTGAAGGAAAATCCAAAGAGCTTCTATAGGTATGTTAGGAACAAAAGGATAGTGAGGGATAAAATTGGTCCTCTTCAAGATCAGAGTGGTAAACTGTGTATGGAACCAAAAGAGATGGGGGAGTTACTAAATAGTTCTTTGGCATCCATATTTACTGAGGAAACGGGCATGGAGTCTACGGAAATGGGGCAAACAGGTAGCGAGGTCATGGAACCTTTACAGATTAAAGGGGAGGAGGTTCTCGCTGTCTTGAGGCAAATCAGAGTGGATAAATCCCCAGGACCTGACAGGGTATTCCCATGGACCTTGAGGGAAGCTAGTGTTGAACTTGCAGGGGCCCTGGCAGACATATCTAAAAGGTCAGTATTCAGGGGGGAGGTGCCGGATGATTGGAGGTTGGCTCATGTTGTTCCGTTGTTTAAAAAAGGTTCCAAAGGAAATCCGGGAAATTATAGGCCAGTAAGTTTGACGGCGGTGGTGGGCAAGTTATTGGAAGGTGTGATAAGGGATAGGATCTACAAATATTTGGATATACAGGGACTTATTAGGGAGAGTCAACATGGCTTTGCGTGTGGTAGGTCATGTTTGACCAATCTATTAGAGTTTTTCGAGGAGGTTACCAGGAAAGTGGATGAAGGGAAGGCGGTGGATGTTGTCTACCTGGATTTCAGCAAGGCCTTTGACAAGGTCCCCCATGGGAGGTTAGTTAGGAAGGTTCAGTCGCTTGGTATACATGGGGAGGTAGTAAATTGGATTAGACAGTGGCTCAATGGAAGAAACCAGATAGTGGTTGTGGAGGATTGCTTCTCTGAGTGGAGGCCTGTGACTAGTGGTGTGCCACAGGGATCAGTGTTGGGTCCATTGTTGTTTGTCATCTATATCAATGATCTGGATGATAATGTGGTTAATTGGATCAGCAAGTTTGCTGATGATACAAAGATTGGAGGTGTAGTGGACAGTGAGGAAGATTTTCAAAGCTTGCAGAGGGATTTGGACCAACTAGAAAAATGGGCTGAAAAATGGCAAATGAAATTTAACGCAGACAAGTATGAGATGTTGCACTTTGGAAGGAAAAAACAAAGTAGAACGTACAAGGTAAATGGTAGGACTCCGAAGAGTGCAGGTGAACAGCGGGATCTGGGAATACAGGTACAGAATTCCCTAAAAGTGACGTCACAGGTGGATAGGGCCGTAAAGAGTGCCTTTGGTACATTGGTCTTTATAAATCGGAGTATGGAGTATAAAAGTTGAAGTGTTATGGTAAGGGTTTATAAGGCATTGGTGAGGCCGAATTTGGAGTGTTGTGTACACTTTTGGTCACCTCGTTACAGGAAAGATGTAAGTAAGGTTGAAAGAGTGCAGAGAAGGTTCACAAGGATGTTGCCGGGACTTCAGAAGCTGAGTTACAGAGAGAGATTGAATAGGTTGGGACTTTATTCCCTGGAGCGTAGAAGATTGAGGGGAGATTTGATAGAGGTGTATAAGATTTTGATGGGTATAGATAGAGTGAATGCAAGCAGGCTTTTTCCACTGAGGCTCGGGGAGAAAAAACCCCAGAGGGCATGGGTTAAGGGCGAAAGGAGAAAAGTTTAAGGGGAATATTAGTAGAGAGTGGTGGGAGTGTGGAATGAGCTGCCGGATGAAGTGGTAAATGCACTTTTAACATTTAAGATAAACTTGGACGGGTTCATGGCTGAGAGGGGTGTGGAGGGATATGGTCCAAGTGCAGGTCAGTGGGACGAGGCAAAAAATGGTTCGGCACAGACAAGAAGGGCCAAAAGGCCTGTTTCTGAGCTGTAATTTTCTATGGTTCGATGGTTCTATGGGAGATATCTTTAAATTGGAACACGAGAGATAGATAGCTGTTGATATAATACGGTGTGATGTTTAATTCTCGTAATTGGTAAAAGTGAAGCCACTTCTTTTTAGTGGGTCACTTGAATCATACTCGGAGTGAAACACCTTATGATCACGATAATGCCAAAATCAAACGTAACACTTAGGGTCTAGGCTTGCTACACAGAAACTTTGAAGTTTCTAGCCTGGGTCTTCACACCACTCCCAGAGGAAATAGCTACTCTCGGTCGATCCTAATATATTATTCCGCTATTTTAGGAAAATCAGACCGCCCCTTAATCTTCGAAACTCACGGGAATACAAACATATTCTCTGCACCTGAATCACCCTTCGCCATTCACGATGGTATTTTTTGCTGATTTCATTCTGCACCGTTTAAAATATAGACATCCACATGATCAACTGTCAGTGATTTGGTCCCATTAGACAAACTTTCTCGATTTATCAGTTGCATCTTTCCACTTAACCCACTGTTCCTATCCCCTGCAGCATTCCCGAGGATGGAAAGCCTCCAACGTGTTCTGCAGTGCAACTGAATCATCGATCCTAACAAAGACTACTTAACAGGAAGCACTTAATGTCCCCTGGAGTGATACACTTAATATTGCTCCTAATTGTTAATGAGAGATTCTCCGCGTTTTGTGGCTGGACATCGGGTTTTGTAGACAATGATAACACTCTTACGCGATTCCCTGGTATATCTTACTCCTCAGGGGGGAAAGATGTATCAACATTTTGTCGACAATATTGCCTCAATATTTCTTCCTGGATTATTCGGGGAATGACGCTGATTTAAATACATTCCACGCCGATTTAGACACCGGTATGATCCCGGAAGTCTGAAAACGAGGTTTCGTGAACACCACGCAACAAATGTTTGCTTGGGACAGAACATGGACGGGCCCAGTTCGATAGTTTTATCGATCAGCGCAAGCATGCAATAGCCAGCCTTCTGTCCTCTGGGAAAGACAAGGCCAAAGTGGCGGAGGGGGAGGCAGGTTAGACGGAAGCAGTTTATGTCCATTTGTGCAGAGTGAACAGGATGAACGACCAGGAGTATAATATCGTCACTAATAAAGATGACAGTCAATTCGTGAGGAAAGTCTTTCCTCATTGGATAGGGATAATGTGGAAATAGTCCCCACAGTCATCCGATCTACAGAGATGCATTTGATTGGGAAACTGAATAAACTGAGGAAAAATAAATGAATTAAATAGTGGGTTAATGGTGGGGGTGGGGTGTGGGATCTGGGGTTGGGGATAACGGCGATTATATAGATGTAGGAGGAAGTTCATGTGAAATATAACGACCAGCTCGGAGTGGATGGCACAGAGCCCGCTTATCAAAAGATGCAATTATAATACAAAGGGATAGGGAGAATTGGACTAGGTGAAACCGGCATTAAAATATTTGCATCCTTTTGAATCTTTCTTCTTTCGATACTTGTTTGCAGAAAACAGAATATAGTAAGGTGTTTGGGATGAATGCAGCGCAACATTCTGCTATCCCCTGTGCCCATTCGAATTTCACAAACAGTCATGTTGCTGAATTCAGCAACATTATCTGTTCAACACAGTTTAGGTCAGTCTCAACGCGTGTTTAGCATTCGATAGAAGCTGTTTCTCTTGTTGCAGACTAAGCTGTGCGCGGCCTCTTAATCTATAAACAGGAAACTCTGAACCACAATTCACACTGCACTGAGGTTTTCAATGCGCCATTTTCACCGCAGCACCTTGTGTCTGCAAAACGCGCATTTTCACCTTGGTTCCCGATTCCCTGTGTTACCACAGCCCACCAGCTTTGTAACACCTTGAACGTTGTAGCATCTCTTTGCAATTTTGTGCCTTCGTCACTCCTCTTTTAGCGTAGCATATTTGCAGGGTTAGAGCCACTGAGATATAAGTCAAGTAGAAAATTAAGCCAATGCCTACTTTCTATAAAACGAATTTCATGGTGAAAGAATCAATCATTTGCAGTTGATCAGAAGCGTTCACGGGAAACATTCACCAATATATCCACTTGGACGTTCTGCTCCTTTGGACTGAGAAGGATTCCACGGTCATCACTAAAAATAACGTTTGCCTTTCTTTTTTTCTTGTTTCAACTTATATGCAGACATAATCAGTTTTGGAAAGGTCAGCCACGTTCAGGGCGGCAAGATGGCACTTCATGTCTTAAATGGAGTCCATGAGGAGAGAGGACCTTTGCCCAACCTATGTACAGAAACTTACCAATGTAAACTCTGTGCATGGAACTGTGGGGTGGCCGCACACCAGAGGAACATGGTCAATCAGAGGCACTCAATTGAGTGAAAAGTGTCAATGATTATTTGATGATGGACACTTGCAAATAGCAGCAGGGCAGATGGAGAAATTTAAATTAAATTAAATAACGCATTTAGATTAAAATCTAGTCTAATCCATGGCAACCATGATCAATATAATCGATCACTGATCTCTTTTCTGGGAGACAATCGACCGTCCATACCTGGTCTGGCCGAAATGTGCCGCCAGAAAAGTACCAGCAAAACACTCATTTCCAGGGTGGGCAGAACACCTGGAATTACAATTTTGCCAGGTCATACGAAACGTAATGAATTAAACATCGTGATTTCTGAGTCAGAAAGATAGTTCTGCATTTCAGTGCGTGCCGAAGAGGCAATTTCAGTTTGGTCACAAACATTGGAAAGGAGGGGCATATTGAGCGCGTCGACCCTCTTCCGTCTTACAGTAACGTAGAGGCTGATCTGTATTTTCACTTCAGTTACCTGGCTTGGTTCAGCAACTTGTACTCACCTCCCCAACAAAAAACAGTTCAAAAATTTCTAATTCCATCACCAATCGGCTTCAGTAAAAGGAGTTCCAGCTTCGTGAGAAAAAAAGGTGTGCTCCTTTGCTTTTACTGCGCTTCTAACTCACTTATCCAAGCGAATTAAAGTTGCGAGGGCGATAATATTGAGGTATCACATCTGGCTGGGGATTGAGTAACTCTCCAGTCAATAGTTTCAAAAGTTTCCTTTCCTGTTTTTTCAAGGCGCTGGTGCCAAGCTTGCGATATGACTTTGCTCACAGCTGGCGCTGTTTACCTTCAGCGCGAATGTTTCCAGCCAACCCATGTCTGAACACTGTAGTGTATTTTTCGTACTCAAATGCTCAACAGAAATAATTTGATAATAATAATAATAAGCATAAGTAATTAATTGACAATGTAATTTAATTTAACTGTATATAATGAAGATTCATTGGTCGTGACGTCGTTTAACGTCCCTCAGTAACAGTGTAATGCAATACGCTTTGTGATTTTGAACATGTAAGTTGAAAAAGCATTTTAGAATCAGCATAAATCCCGATTTTGCACAGTGCTGACGGATGGAACAGATGTCATTGTCGGGAGAAAAACATCTGAAAATTACAGGCAATTGAGTTTATCTCCAGTGGTAGGGAAACTGGAGGAACAAATTCTGAAGGACAGAATTAACCTCCACTTGGGGAGACAAGTATTATTCAAGGATAGTCAGCATGATTTTGTCAAAGGGAAATCATGCCACACAAATTCAACTGAATTTTTCGAGGTGTGACTAGTTGTCAAGATGCGGGCAGTGCAGTTGATGTGGTCGGAATGGACTTCAGAAAGGATATTGATCAGGTCCCACATTGGAGGATGATGGCGAAGGTGAGAGCCCAAGGGTTCCAGTCAATTTTGCAAACTGGATCCAAAATTAATTGAGCGGCAGGAGGCAGTGCGTAATGGTGGAAAGTTGTTTTTGTGATTGGAAGTCCGTGTCCATTGGTGTTCCGCAGGGGTAGGTGCTGGGTCCCTTTTTGTTTGTAGTGTACACTAATAGAACATAGAACAGTGCAGCACAGAACAAGCCCTTCGGCCCACGATGTTGTGCCGAGCTTTATCTGAAACCAAGATCAAGCTATCCCACTCCCTATCATCCTGGTGTGCTCCATGTGCCTATCCAATAACCGCTTAATGTTCCTAAAGTGTCAGACTCCACTATCACTGCAGGCAGTCCATTCCACACCCCAACCACTCTCTGCGTAAAGAACCTACCTCTGATATCCTTCCTATATCTCCCACCATGAACGCTATAGTTATGCCCCCTTGTAATAGCTCCATCCACCCGAGGAAATAGTCTTTGAACGTTCACTCTATCTATCCCCTTCATCATTTTATAAACCTCTATTAAGTCTCCCCTTAGCCTCCTCCGCTCCAGAGAGAACTGCCCTAGCTCCCTCAAACTTTCCTCATCAGACCTACCCTCCAAACCAGGCAGCATCCTGGTAAATCTCCTCTGCAGTCTTTCCAGCGCTTCAACATCCTTCTTATAGTGAGGTGACCAGAACTGCACACAATATTCCAAATGTGGTCTCACCAAGGTCCTGTACAGTTGCAGCATAACCCCACGGCTCTTAAACTCCAACCCCTGTTTATAAAAACTAACACGCTATAGGCCTTCTTCACAGCTCTATCCACTTGGGTTGCAACCTTTAGTGATCTGTGGATATGAACCCCAAGATCTCTCTGTTCCTCCACAGTCTTCAGAACCCTACCTTTGAACCTGTAATCCACATTTAAATTTGTCCTACCAAAATGAATCACATCACATTTAACAGGGTTAAACTCCATTTGCCATTTTTCAGTCCAGCTTTGCATCCTATCTATGTCTCTTTGCAGACTACAAAAGCCCTCCACCTCATCCACTACTACACCAATCTTGGTGTCATCAGCAAATTTACTGATCCACTCTTCAGCCCCCTCCTCTAAGTCATTAATAAAAATCACAAAGAGCAGGGGACCAAGCACTGATCCCTGTGGCACTAATGATCTCGACGTGAATGTACGGGGTATGATAAGTCCCTTCGCGAATGACACATCTATGTAAATAGTAATGAGTAAAGCCGTAGCTCACAGGATGATGTAGAAGGGTTGGTCAGATGGTCAGAAAGTGACAAATGGAATTTAATCTAATAAGTGTGAGACGACACATTTTAGAAGAATCAACAAGGCAAAAGAATACACAATGAATGGTTGGACATGGAGGAAGTACAAAGGATCAGAGGGACATTGATGTGCATGTCCAAAGATCTGTGAAGAGGGCAGGACAGGTAGATAAGCTCGTTCAGAAGGGTTATGTGGAATACTTGCCTTTATTAACCGAGGCTTTGTGTATAATAGCTAGGAAGTTGTTATGGAGCTGTATCAAACACTGCTCAGGGTATAGCTGCAGTACTGGTCGCCACACTACAGGATAGAAGTGATTGTAGTCGGGAAAGCTCAGAGGAGATTCATCAGGATGTTGCCTGGCTTGGACCGTTTCATGTATGAAGAGGGCTGGATTGGCTCGGTTTGTTTACCTTGGAGCGCAGAAGGCTGTGGGAGGGCCTGATTGAGGTTTAGAAAGTTGTGAGCGGCATAGATCGGATCGATAGCTATCCTATCGAGCAAAGGGGTCAGTAACCAGCCTGGGATATTGATTTAAGCTAAGGGGCAGGAGAGGTGATGAACAACCTTTTCACTCAGAGGGTGGTGGGAATGTAGAACTCATTACCTGAAAGGGTGGTAAAGGTGAGAAACCTCACGACATTTAAGAAGGTATTCGATGAACACTTTAAACGGCTGATCATAGAAGGCTACTGAGTTTTTGGCATGTGAGTTTCTGGATTAATAGTCACGATGATACCACTCGGACATCCGCTCCTTTAATAATTGAATTCCTATACATCAGGACAGAGCTGGCGAAGGAATGAGAAGGATTGCCAAGAAAATCCAGATGCCGCTGAACACAAATCGAAATTCATTACTCCTTCCGTTGCATTGCACGCATCCTATTGCTTTGAAATGTACGGTTTATGTTAAGTACATCCACAAACTCACTGTGTAAAATAATGACGAAAAAAATTGGAAATTCCATGCATTTCTGTCTGGGCCCATCTCTCATTGCATTCCATTTCAACAAATCATCAAACTTCTCACACTTGAAGTATTGACAAACATCTGAATCATGGACTGATAGTGTCAGTTCAACAGAAATCACCACCTCATAAAGATTACATTTAATTATAAGTTTATTGTTGATCATGATCAAGATAAATCATCGTTATAAAGATAGAATAATTATAATATTCGCGCGTTGACATTTGCAAAGAGAATTGGTATAGTTCCTATGAGTAACATGAGCGATATGATCAGCAGAACATTTCCAGAGAAACTCAGGAAAGTCTCTGAGCATTGCTCAAATTTTCTTCAACAGCTGAAGAACATCGTTCCAGCGAAATATCCTAAACTCAATGTCCAATCATTTACAGTGAACGCTGGAGCCAAAGTTTGGCGGATGCGCGTGGAAAGTATAGCTGTTTGAAGGGAGTCTCATTGGCTCCATGGTTACTTCCACGAGACTGTGGAATTTTCTGAAAATTCTGCTTCCTCCATAACTCATCATTCGGCTTCTTATTTTCGACCCGCCTTCTTTTTTGATCTCTTTTCCAAGGCGGCCAAATCCAGGGAGGCGTAGATAGGTCCACTCTGAAACATTAACAAATCATAGAATGATCATAGAGAGCAACAGATTCCTTGCAGTGCAGAAGGAGGCCTTCGGCCCATACATATTTAAGATTACACCGAACCTCAAAAGCGTTACATAAAATCAGAGAATGCTACAGCTTAGCAGGAGACTATTCAGCCCAATGAATCCGTGTTGGATCTTTGAAAAAGCAATCCACCTTTTATTCATTCGTGGGACATGGGCATCGCTGGCTTTGCACACTATTGGTTGTCTTTATTCAGAGGGCAGTTGAGAGTCAAACATAATGCTGTGACACTGAAGTTGCATATAGGCCAGACCAGATAAGAACGGCAGATTTATTTCCTGAAAGGACAATAGTGAACCAGACACGTTTTTCTGACAGTGGTTACATGGTCATCAGTGGATTCTTAATTCCAGATTTTTTTCATTGCATATAAATGCTGCAATCTGGCGTTGCTGGATTCAAACACAATCCCAGGAAAATTAGCTGAATTTATGGATTAATCGTCTCGCGATAAAACCGCAAGGCCATCGTATCCCATTTAGTCGAAACTTCACTCACTTTAATCATAATGCTCAGCAATGTTCATTCCAACAAGTAGTTATCCAATTCCCTTTGAAAGTGTTTGTTTAACCCGCTTCCGTTGGCCTTCATCTCAATTGCAAAATTAGTGTCTTAACGCATCTGTGGAAGAATTAGACCGTAACATCCCCAGACCATAAGACACAGAAGCAGAAGTTGGTTATTCTGGCATCAAGCCTGCTCCACCATTCAATGAGCTCATGACTGTTCTGATATGACAGTTGTCAACTCCACTTTCCGACCTTATTCCCACAACCCTTGATTTTCTTACTGACTAAGAATCTGTCTATCTCAGCCTTGCATTTTCTTAACGGCTCAGCCCCTACAGGCTGCAATTGACTGAAATAACGTAGTCACAGAGAAGCAGAACTTGGAACGCTACTTACACATAAAACGCGAACACTTATGTCTGTCAATGTAATTACTGTTCAACAGCCAATCCGATTACCATGTTTCAACAAGTGTTATGTTCAAGCTTCTCTGGCCAGCGTCTCAGCATCTATTGTCTCAAACCCCTTCAGAATCATACACCTTTTGGCCCATCAAGTTTGCACCGACTCTCGGACAGTGTATCTGAACCAGGCCCTCACCCCACCCTATGTCTGTATCCCCACACATTTACCATGGCTAATCCATCTAAACTGCACATCTTTGGACTGTGGGAGGAAACCGGAGGACCCAAAGGAGACCCACGCAGACACGGTGAAAAGGTGCAAACTCCACACAGACAGCCACCCAAGAAATCAAGCTTTGGCCCCTGGTGCTCTGAGGCAGCAGCGGTAACCACTGTGCCACCGTGCCACCGTGAATCTTTGAGTTTCGGCAAATCTCTCATACGTAATCGCAACCAGCCGCACACAATCGAGTGTATTGGCAAAATTGAACAACGGGACAGATACCGCACGGAAAAAGGCCATTCCCCCATCATGTCTGTGCTGTCCAGAAAAAACGCAGTCTATTCTATTCTAATCCCACTGTCTTGCAACCAATTTTTAGGTTACAACAGTTTACATACATATTCAGATCCCCTTTAAATAACTAAAACTTCCACCGTCAAACCAGAAAGTGAATTCCAAATACCAGCCACTGTGCAATTACTTTGCGTCATTCCTGAGGTGCTTCAACCCCTAATCGTTGACCCCCACTTGTTGGAATTTTATACACCGTTCGAACGTAGTAAATTCGGCAGCGCCTTTGCAAACAGTATGATCCAATAAGGAACAATTCAACAATGAGCCAGGTAAATTGTCATATCTTTAGATGTTTGTTGAGGGATTAAATACCGACGAGAACACGAGAGCGAACACTGCACGACACGGACAGAAACACTCTCGCTCCCATAGACTCAGGCAAGCTAACACGCACATGCGCCAGGACTCACCTGGTGAAGGAGCAACGCTCCGAAAGCTCATGATTCCTAATAAGCCAATTGGACTTTAATCTGGTGCCCACCCCAGTCCAAAGCCGACAATTCCTCCTCATGATATACAAACACACACACACACAAACACACATACAGATACAAACACACAGAAACGTTCTCGTTCACACGCAGCCTCAGAATCACTTACACATATAGCCACAGATGCACACACAAACACACACAATCACGCAATTGTTCACTCATATACCGTCTCCCTCAAACACATATTCTCTCTCTCTGAGTCTGCCCCTCAGGCATACACGCATTCACCTGTCCCGCTCAACGCACACACAATCTCTCACCAAAACTTTGAGAAAGTTACAGAAAGAGAATCTCATAATCTCACACACACAATCTCTCAACAACACAAACAGAGAGACACACATGGAATCTCTCTCACACACAGACTCAAACCGACGCATATAGAGAATCCGACGGTGCAGCAGAATGTCATTCGGTCCATCAAGTCTGCGCCGACCACAATCCCATCCAAGTCCTATCCCCATAACCCCATGTATTTAATCTAGCTCGTCCGCCTGACATTAAGGGGCAATTTAGCATAGCCAACCCACCAAACCCTCACATCTTTGGACGGTGGAAGGAAGCCGGAGCACCTGGAGGAAACCCATGCAGACACGTGGAGAGTACGAAAATTGTACGCAGACAGTAACCCACGCTGGGAATCGAGTCCCTGGCGCTATTAGACAGCAGTGCTAACCACTGTGCCACCGTGCTGCCCCAATATACGCAGAGAATCTCTCATCCACACAAACCCACACAGACGCATACAGAGAGATATAGAGACAGATAATCTCTCTCACACACACGAACACACAAACACGATCTCACACCGACACGCACCAAGAGATAGACACAGAAGCTCACACAGGTGCACACCTTCGCCGTGTAATTACAGCACAAACCATCTTTTGAATTCTCGATAAACTACCATGAGATGGACACCATAAACGTTTGAGGTTTATTTATTAGTCACAATTAAGGCTTAAATTACTGTGAAATTCCCCTTGTCACCACAGTCCCGCGCCTGCTCGGGTCAATGCACATAGCCAGAATGATTTTTAAACTGTGGGAGGAAATCGGAGCACCCGGAGGAAACCCACGCAGACACGGGGAGAACGTGCAAACTCAACACAGACAGCGACCTAAGCCGAGGATTGAACCCGTGTCCCTGACACTGTGAAGCAGCATTGCTAACCACTATCCCACTGTCACGGCAATCCCAACAATTAATTAATTTCCAACTGTACGCGGGTGGGAGGAAACTGGGAACTGACTGACGGAGAACTATACTCACCGCGAAAATAAAGCAAGCGAAAAGTAGCAGAAATCTGGCAAACATCAATGAAAACTGCTGGAAATCCGCAGAAACGTCTGACTGAGGTATTCTAACCAGAACATTGACTCAATCGTTGTATGATCATTTGGAAGAGGCGCAGAGATATATGCTCTGATTCCAAAGTGTGGACGTATGTGATTTGATTCGCAATTAGATGCTTCAGACAGTGAGCTGCTCGCTGATAGCCGCATGAAGTATCCTGGATGGGACATCTTGCAACTTATTCCAAAATCCAGCAATTTCCTGTATGATATTAAAATATTTGCAAAGCACTTACCTGAACTGAACAGTCTTGTGTTCGCTTTCCATATGTTTGGCGACAGTCGTCTGTGTAAGAAAGTGGAAGATATCAATTTAGGAAAGCAATTAGGAACGCAAAGAGCGGATATCAGAAAGTTCTGGCTGGTAAAAGTAGGGAAAATCCAAGCATAATCGGCATATATGTCAACAGGAGGAGGATAACCAGGAAAAAATAGAGCCCATTAGGCACGAAAGGGGCAAACTGTGGGTGGAGCCAGAGGACATTGGTGGGTTGCTAAATGAATGCATCACATCCTTCCTCACCCGAGGGAATGAGGACAATGGTCCAAAATTCAGGGAGAGGGACTGTGTGGTTTTTGAGCAAATTGGCATTGGGTAGGACAAGCTATTTGAGGTGTTGGCAGCCTTACAAGTGGATACATCTCCAAGTCCAGCTGAATTGCGCCATCAGCTCCTGTGCGAGGCAAGAGGGAAGATTGCAGGGGCGCTGGCTCGTATTTTTCAATTCCATTCTGGCCACGGGAGGTCCCATAAAACTGGGGAATAGCAAATATGGTTCGACTATTCAGGAAGAGTAGTAGAGATGAACCAGGGAACTACAGACAAGTGAATCTCACTTCAGTGGGAGGGAAACAATGAGATAAACTTCTGAGGGAGAGCATCCATCGACACTTTTGGAGAGGCAAAGCTTGTGCAGAGATATTGAACATGGCTTCGTCAGAGGGAGGTCATGCCAAACAAATTTGATTGAATTTTATGAGGCTGACAAGGTGTGTAGACGAACGTAGTGCAGTGGATGTAACTTATGTGGATTTCAGCAAAACCTTTGACATGGTTCCACATGGGAGACTTGCAAAGAAGATAAACTCACGTGGGATTCAGGGTAATTTCATAAAGTGCATTCAAAATTGGATCAGTTGAAGGAGACAGCGGGTGACGACAGAAGAATGCTTTAGTGACTGGACACCAGTGTCCAGTGGCGTACCACAGGGTCCTGTGTTGTGCCCCCTATTTTTCGACATTTACATAAATGACACTGATATTTCTGTGGCGGGTAGGATTAGTTAGTTTGCAGAAGACACAAGGATTGGACGTACGGCTAACAGTGAGGTGGAATGCCTTGGGCTACAAGGACATAGAGACAGAATGGTCAAATGGGTAAATAAGTGGCAGATTAAATTTAACACTGAAACGTGTGAAGTGATGCACTTTGAAGGAGTAATTTGACAAGAATGTATTCTATGAATGGTAGGACACCCGGAAGTTCTGTGGAATAAAGGGACCTTGGCGTCTTCATCCACAGATCTCTGAAAGTGGAAGGGCATGATACTAGGGAGGTGGAAAGGGCAAATAAGACATTTTCATTTATCATTCGAGGCATTGATTGCAAAAACAGGGAAGTCATGTTGGAATTGTATAGGACTTTCGTGAGGCCACAGCAAGAGAACCGTGTGCAGTTATGGTCGCCGCATTATCGGAAGTATATGATTGCACTGGAGGGGGTGCAGAGGAGATTCACTCGGATGCTGCCTGGAATAGAACATCTAAATTAGAAAATTTGGTTGGATAGGCTTGGGGTGTTTTCGTTGGAACAGAGAAGATTTAGTGGTGACCTGTTCGAGGTGTACAAGATTATGAGGGACATGGACAGGATGCAGCTATTCCCCTCAGTTGAAAGGTCAGTCACAAGGGGGCATAGGTGTAAGGTGAGGGACAGGAAATTTAGGGGGGAATGTGAGGAAAAGCTTTTTCACCCAGGGGGTGGTGAGGGACTGGAATGCGGTGGCTGGGAATCTGGTGGTTGTGGGTTGCCTCACATCATTTAAAAAGTATCTGGATGAGCATTTGGCGCATTATAATATTCAGGGCCGTGGGCCAAGTGCTGGCAGATGGGATTAGGCATGAGTTCGCGTGCTTCTAATGTGTCGGTCTGGACTCGAAGGGCCGAATGGCCTCTACTGCGCTATATAAATCTATAATTCCAGAAATTAAATCTAATCCTGTTCCGGCTAAACTATAAATAATTTGAGACACAGCGCACCAATGATGCCCTGTTACACCAATGGGCCCAATACCTCAATAGGTCCCACTGGGTGTCAATTCAAAGAATGCTTCCACATATACCACGTTTTTCTGATACACAACTGGTCCTTCAATACATCAACTGTCAAACAATATTTCAAATGTCAAACCAATGACGGTCGGACTGAGAGGGGATAAATCCGAGGGTTCGGCCACTGAGTCTATATGGGTAGAACTGAGAAATTAGAAGGAGAAATCACTTTGATAGGGTTGTACTAGAGGCCCCCAAATAGTCAGCGGGAAATTGAGCAGAAAATATGTAAAGAGATTACAGATAGCTCCACGAAACATAGTCGGAGATTTTAACTTTCCCAACATTAACTGGGGCAGCCATAGTATTAGAGGGTTGGATGGAGAGAAATTTGTTGAGTATATTCAGGAGAAGCGTCTCATTTAGTATGTGAATGTTCCGACGAGAGAGGGGGCAAAACCTGATCTCCTCTTGGGAAATAAGGAAGGGCAGGTGACAGAAGTGTTCGTGAGGGATCACTTTGGGACCAGTAACCATAATTCTATTGGTTCTAAGATAGCTATGGAGAATGATAGGTCTGGCCCAAAAGTTAAAATTCTTAACTGGGGCAAGGCCAATTTTGATGGTATCAGGCAGTAACTTTCAACAGTTAATTGGCGGAGTCGGTGGGAAGGCAAAGGGACGTCTGGTAAGTGGCACGCTTTCAACAGTGTGTTAACCACAATTCAGGGTAAACTCATTCCTTTTAGAGAGAAGGGAAAGGCTGGCAGAAGTAGGGCAAGGCTGGCAGAAACAGGGAACCCTGCATGATTCTGGATATGTGAGGGCCTGGTCAAGAAAAAGAAAGAGGCAGATGACATGCATAGGCAGCTGGGGTCAAATGAATCCCTTGAAGATTTTAGGGGGTGCAGGAGTAGAGTTAAGAGAGAAATCAGGAGGGCAAAAACTGGTCACGAGATTGTTTTGGCAGTTAAGGCAAAGTAGAATCCAAAGAGCTTCTATAAATTCATAATGGACTTAATAGTAACAATGGAGAGAGTAGGGCCTCTTAAGGATCAACAAGGTCATATATGTGCTGATCCACAAGAGATGGGTGAGACCCTAAATGAATATTTCTCATCAGCATTCACTGTTGAGAAAAGCATGGATGTTAGGGAACTTGAAGAAATAAATAGTGATGTCTTGACGAGTGTACATATACAGAGAATGATATGGTAGAAGTCTTAAAGCTCTTCAAGGTAGATAAATCCCCGAGACCTCATGAAGTGTATCCCAGGACATTGGGGGAGGCCAGGGAGGAAATTGCGTGCCCCCGAGCCAAGATGTTTGAATCTTCGATAGTCACGGGTGAGGTGCCTGAAGCTTGGAGAGTGGCAAATGTTGTGACTTTTTTAAAAGGGCTGCAGGGAAAACCGTGGGAACCACAGTCCAGTGAGCGTCTCATCTGTGGTGGGTAAATTCTTGGGAGATATTCTTGAACATATTTTGAAAGACAGGATCTACAGGCAATTAGAGACGCAAGGACTGATTAGGGACAGTCAGCATGGCTTTGTGTTTGGAAAATCATGTCTCACAAATTTGATTGAACTTTTTGAAGAGGTAACCAAGAAGGTAGAAATGGGCAGTGCAGTTGATGTTGTCTACATGGACTTTAATAAGGCCTTTGGCAAGGTAGCACATGGTAGGTTGTTGCATCAGGTTAAATCTCAGGGCATCCAGGGTGAGGTATCTAAATGGAAACAAAATTGGCTCCTTGACAGAAGCCAGAAGGTGGTTGCAGAGAGTTGTTTCTGAAACTGGAGGCCTGTGAACAGCGGTGTGCCTCAGGGATCAGTGCTGGGTGCACTGTTATTTGTCATTAATATTATGATTTGAATGAGAACATCGGAGGCATGGTTAGTAAGTTTGCAGATGACACTAAGATTGGCGGCATAGTGGACAGTGAACAAAGTTATCTCCAATTGCAACGGGATCTTGATCAATGGGGCCAGTGGGCTGACGAACGGCAGATGGAGTTCAATTCAGACAAATGCAAGTTAATGCATTTTGGTAGATTGAACCAGGACAGGACTTACTCAGTTTTTGGTAGGGCGTTGGAGAGAGTTACAGAACAAAGAGACCTAGGGGTACATGTTCATTGCTCCTTGAAAGTGGAGTCACAAGTGGACAAAGTGGTGAAGAAGGCATTCGGCATGCTTGGTGTCATCGGTCACCACATTGAATACAGGAGTTGGAATGTCTTGTTGAAGTTGTACAAGACATTGGTAAGGCCAGACGTGGAATACTGTGTGCAATTCTGGTCACCCTATTCTAGAAAGGATATTATTAAACTAGAAAGAGTGTAGAAAATATTTACTAGAATGCTACCGGGACTTGATGGATTGAGTTATAAAGAGAGGCTTGATAGACTGGGACCTTTTTCTCTGAAACGTTGGAAGGCTGAGGGGTGATCTTATAGAGGTCTATAAAATAATGAGGGGCACAGATCAGCGAGATCGTGAATATATTTTCCCAAAGGTAGGGGAGTCTAAAACTAGAGGGCATTGGTTTAAGGTGAGAGGGGAGAGATACAAAAGTGTCCAGAGGGGAATTGTTTTTCACACAGAGGGTATTGAGTATCTGGAACAAGCTGCCAGAAGTGGTAGTAGAGGCGGGTACAATTTTGTCTTTTAAAAAGCATTTCGATAGTTACATGGGTACGATCGGTATAGAGGGATATGGGCCAAATGCGGGCAATTGTGATTAGCTTAGGGGTTTAAAAAAATAAGGACGGCATGGACAATTTGGGCCGAAGGGCCTGTTTCCATGCTGCAAACCTCTATGACTCGATTACCTCTTTGCCTCTAGAACTCTAATCGATCCCAATTCACCAATGGAGGAACAAGGAATATCTACCCCACCTGGCATCGATTGTCCATCTGATATTTCACTGTCGGAAGTAACAATCAACAATTATGCATTTTTATGGGGCCGACAGATAGTGGATTAATTGAAGAACATTTTGATTGAGCAAGGTTGACGTATCAAACGCTTAATTTCTTCCATTTTGGCATTGCTTAGCAGTGCTTCCACAAAGCACCAGTGACCGGGGTTTAATTACAGGCTTGGGTAACTCTCCGTGTGGAGCTTGCAGGCCCTCCTGATATCTGCGTGGATTTCTTCCAAGTACTCCCGTTTCCTCCCATGGTCCAAAGAGTGTAGGTTAGGTGGATTCGCATGCAGAATTGGCTCTTACTATCCAAAGATTTGTTGTAAGGTGGATTGGTCATGCTAAATTGCCCGTTAGTGCCCAGAAATACGCAGGTTCTGCATTGTCCCTTCGTATCCAAAGATGTGCACGTTAGGTGGATGGGCCATGCTCATTTGTGCTTACCGTCCATGGCATTCTTTGTGTAAATGTGTGAAGTTACGGGGATTGAGCCTGGGTGGGATTGTTGTCAATGCAGGCTGGATGGGCCGACTGACCTCCTGCACTGCAAAGACTCTATGATGTTTCTGTTCAGTGATATTGAATCTTTGCCAATGTTTGGATGCAACTTACCCGTTTGTCTCTCTTTCCACTGCCCTCTACGCAGTGTCTCTCTCAAGCTAAAACTGGATAAGGATAAAAAAAATAAACAGGTGTCATATCCGGCAAACCCTGGCCTGGAAGTATTTGAAAGAAAGGATAATCAATTTTCTAACATGGAAAATTTCAACATGGAATCAGTGGTGGTTTTGAACTGTGTTTTACATGGTACCTAATACAGAGGGAGTTTTTGTGATGAACTTTGAAAATGGCTCAGTTACTCACCTTTCATTATTGGCTCCCTTTGCTCGCTCTTCTGAAACAAGACATTGTGATCAGCAATTTAAAACTACGAGGGGAGTCGTTTTGGATGAACAATAATAATGATAGCCCGATTAAACATCATTCCTCACCTGATCTGCCGCTCTTCCAAATACAAATGGAAAGAAGGACAAAGAGGAGAATCGGGATCAACAGGATAATTATGACAACGGCATGTTCCAGATTGCACCATCCTATGTAGAGAAAACTATTAGCAATTGCTGCTGGGTAAAATAAATCTTGCCTCATTCCGAGTACGGAAAACTGAACGCAGACACTCCAACCACTGCCTCTTGACATTCCATGTTATAACCATAACTGAACCACCACTGGCTATTTTTTTGAGGTTATCATTGACCAAAATCTCAACTCGAATCCCAACGGAAAAAGAGTGGCTACAAAAGCAGGTCAGAGGCTGGGGATCCTGCGAAGAATAACTCACCTCCTGACTCCCCAATACCTGCCCACCATCTACAAAGCACAAGTCAGGAGTGTGATGGATTACTCCCTCCTTGCCTGGTTGGGTGCAACTCCAACAACGCGAAAGAAGCTTGACACCATCAAAGGCAAAGCAGCCCGCTCGATTGGCAACACATTCACTCACTCCAACGGCCGACGCTCAGAAGCAAAAGTGTGTGCAATCGCTGCAGCAATTCACCAAAGATCCTTAGACAGCACCTTTCAAACCCACGGACACTTCCATCTAGAAGAACAAGGGCAGTGGATACTTGGAAACACCACCGCCTACATTTTCTCCTCCAAGCCACTCAATATCCTGGCTTGGAAATATGTCGGCATTCTGTCGCAGTTGCAAGGTCCAAATCCGAGAATTCAATCCCAAACGTCATTTTGGGTCAACCCACAGCACGTAGACTGCACCACATCTTGGAAAGATCTAGTGAAATAGTACTACTCTACCTATTTTTTCGTCATAGCTTTGCATATTTCTCACCATCGAGTCTACATACAATTCCAATTGTGAAATGCATTGTTTGTATGCATCCATTGGCCTTTCAGACGTGTTCATGAACACAAGGTCAAACAGTGTATAACCATCTAAAAATATAATTTATGTGCCAATGCAGATCTTGATCTTAATGCGATTGAATTCGAGGTATTAGGAATTTAAAATAAAACAGATGCCAAACGGAAACTTGAGATTCTTGAGTGAGATTCTGGGAAATTGAACTCATGACTCAGGAAAAAAAACAGATTTCGAAAATAATTTCAATGCTTGTTCGTTTCCTGATTGCAAAGCGCATCCAGCGTAGGACTGACCTCAACTGTATTTGAAAGCCCATGGTCTGAAAATGGGGTGGACGCAGATTTAATAAACACATTCAACAGGGAAAACCGATTCTGGCTTGGAGAGGAGAAGTGACCGCGTTCAGGACGGCACAGTGGTCACCACTGCTGCTTCACAGTCCCAGAGAACCTGGCTCGATTCCCGGCTTGGAACACTGTGCAGAGTCGGCGCGGTCTCCCCTATCTTTGTTGGTCTCCTTGAGGTACTCCGGTTTTCTCGAACTGTCGGAAGCCATGCTGGTTGGCTGAATTGGGCATGCTAAATTCTCCTTCCGTGCACCCCAGTAGGCGCAGGAGTGTGGCGAATAGGGGTTATTCACAGCAAATTCATTGTCGCGTAAATGTGAGCATACTTGTGACACTAATAAATAATGCAGGTAAAATTGGAGGTGTCTCCTATGTAAGTAACAGACGTCAGTTTCTGAATATTTGGAACACAACCCCAACTGATTACGAGTTGAATTCAAACCAACATTGCGGTGATTAACAACTCACCTGTCCCAGTTGCTGCTGCTTTGAGGAAGGACACACTCTTAGTCCAATATTTGCCTGGAGTCCCCAGTTGAACAATGCAAGTACTGACACCGTCACTTCTCCAGACTTGCCCCGATACCATGATATGACTTCTGATGCTGTAGGTTCCGTCCTCCTCCATTGTCCCGGGATCACTTGATCCCTCAGTGACCAGGCCAGAAATATTCCAGAAAATAGCAATCTGGTTGGAATCAACTCCACTGACCAAACACACTAAGGGCACATTATCATTCAAATCCAGCTCACCCAGCGGGGCAAATACCTGCACAGCCGTCTTGTTGGTGGAACTATCTGGACAGAGATTGGGACACAGTTAACGATTAGTTTACACAAAAAGATAATGCTGTGCATAATCTGAATGACTTTCAGCTGCTCTCTTACCCCCAACCAGGAGTGTGGTTCCATTCCGGAACAGTGAAGACCTCGCTATATATATACAGTAGTAGGAACCAGAGTCATTCGTCTGGACGTTGCGAATTTTCAGAATCAACATATTCCCCGGATTGGCTTTTTCACAAATAAACTTACAGTTGGCCCCAGTACAGGATGTAGTGTTTATTAGTATCGGGGCTTCACCCAGACGTTGTTTGTACCAGGCATAGTTGGACACCAAATCCACTTCATGAGTGTCATGACAGGATAATTCCACCGTCTGGCCCACTGCAGCTGTCATTGTGAAGGAGCTCTGAGACCGAGAGGACTGGGATTCTGTAACTAGAGAGATTATTGTGACATAAGCATTGATGATTGAAATATCTGAAGCTGATTGTAAAAATCAAATCGCCTCGACTTAAAGTTCATTTTATTAATGTCAGAAGTAAGCATACATTAACACTGCAATGAAGTTACGGTGAAAATCCCCTCGTCCCCACACTCCGGCGCCTGCTCGGATACACTGAGGGAGAATTTTTAACACCGCCAATGCACCAACTAGCACGTCTTTTGGACCGTGGGAGCAAACCGGAGCGACCGGAGGAAACCCGCGCAGACGGGGAGAGGATATGCAGACTACACACAGACAGTGACCCAAACCAGGTATCGAACCCGGTTCTCTGGCGCTGTAAGGCAGTAGTGCTATCCATTGCACAATCACATTCTTCTTTGTAATCATTGTTTGCTATACTTATTTTCTTCGCTTTATGGGTGGAACCAATAAATCAACTGACATGATCAGTTCAAGTGCCTTCACCTGAACACTGGCGTCCTCGTTCAGCTTAGAAAACGCTCATTCTGGTTTATAAAATTGATTCCGCTTAAAATTCCCACCCGCCTCTTACTCACAGTGAAACCTCAGTATTTGGAAAATGAGTATCAGAGATAGAGATTCTTCGGCCATCTTGATAGGAATTTCCTCGTATTGTGTCTCACTGGCTTGCTTCGACAGACGCAGTGGACACACTAACGTGGTCTGCGTTCCATTCAGTTGGGCCTTTATAGATTCAATAGAAACTATGACGACCTCTGCTGTGGAGAGTATGTCACCATTGGAGGGCAGTGTTGGGGTGAACGCAATATTCGTTTGACAATCCTAACCGTTTGTGCGCCACAGCACCCAACTGGTAGAGTATAATAATTAACTTTTCTCCATTGTAGTTCAGAGCGTACTATTGGATAGATGCAGGCTGAATGTTCGGGTAAACGATTTTAAAGTTTAAATATCGAAGTTTTTAATCATTCGTGGGACATGGGCGTGCTGGCTGGCCAACATTTACTGCCCATCACTGGTTGCACGTGGAGGGCATTTCAGATTCATTGAGACTTTAGTGCCACATTGCTGTGGCTGTAAATTCGCATGTTGGCCAGACCGGGTAAGGATGGCAGATTTCCGTCCCGAAAGCACATGAGTGAACCAGATCCGTTCTTTCCCGACAATGAACAACGGTTTCATGCTCATCAGTAGATCCTTAATTACAGATTTTCATATTGAACTCAAATTTAAATCAGCTCCTGTGGCAGGATTCCAACCGTGCCCCCAGAGCATTAACTGTGTTTCTGGATTAATTGTCCTGCGATTATACCACGCTGCACCCCACAATGACTGTATTACTGTGGTTAGTATTGCTGTCTCACAGTTACAATGACCCGGGTTCGATTCCCGGCTTGGGTCACTGTCTGTGTGAAGTCTGCACGTTCTCCCCGTGTCTGCGTCGCTTTCTTCCGGGTGTCGATTCTCCAGGATAGGAGAATCCTAAACTAAAGACCATAGCTTGAAGTTGAGAGGGGAATGATTGAAAGGGTCTTTTCACACAGAGCGTGGTGCGTATATGGAATGAGCTGCCAGAGGCGCTGGCACAGGTGGGTACAATTACAACATTGATAAGACACTTGAATAAGTACATGGATGGAAAAGGCTGATAGGAATATGGGCCAAACGCAGGCAAATGGGATTCGTTCCGTTTTGGAAAGTTAGTCGGCATGAACGATTTGCGGTCGTTTCCGTGCTGTTTCTCTCTCTCAAATTGTATACGAGCTTGTACTCTGTTTAATCTAATCCACCCCAGGCTGGACACACTCATCAATCTGCATTTTAACACTTAGTCCCAGCGTTCGACCACTGTAGGGAGCTCTGTGCATAAAGCACCACAACGATTAAAACAGGAAATGCACTGACAGCTTCTGCTCAACATGATTTTCAATCTCAAGCATCAGGTGATGAAGTGGTCGATATCCTCCCCTCAGTGAGTTTTGCAAAGCACCGAATGGGCTGTGAGTAAGGGTGTTCTCACATTCGCAACAAACAGCTGCGGTCACAGGCAATGCGCCTCTTTGCTACCGAGCCCCGCTCTCTGCTGCTGCCTCGACTGACTCAAGCATTTCTGCAAAATACTTCGGGCACTCAGTGAGGCACAACACTGGCTGCTCATTTCAGAACCCATTTTGTCAGTAATCCTTTCTACCAGGCTCTTCATATTCAGATTAATGTAGCTCATGAATGTTGGGAATAATCCCTTCACCAGCGGCTCACTGGGATCGCACTGTGTAATGTTTACACAAACGCACGGTAACAAATCAGGAAGATTGCTATCTGCTTGAAATAAGTGGAAGCAGCCGAGGGGATTTTAAAGCACGACAACCTCCAATTGCCCTCCCGGCCACGCCCCACGCTGACTGTATTGCTGTGGTTAGCACTTCTGCCTCACAGTTTCAGGAAACTGGGTTCGATTCCCGGCTCAGCTCACTGTCTGTGTGGAGTTTGCATTGTCTCCCGGTGTCTGCGAGGGTTTCCTCTGAGTGCTCCAGTTTCCTCCCGCAGTCCGATAGACGGTCTAGATAGGTGCACTGGGCTATTGTACCAGAACAAACGATTTGGAAGAAGGTGTAACTGGTGTAATCAGCAAGTTTGCAGATGACACGAAGATGGCTGGACTTACGGATAGCGAAGAGCATTGTCGGGCAATACAGCAGGATATAGATACGCTGGAAAATTGGGCGGAGAGGTGGCAGATGGAGTTTAATCCGGATAAATGCGAAGTGATGCATTTTGGAAGTAGTAATGTAGGGAGGAGTTATACAATAAATGGCAGAGTCATCAGTAGTATAGAAACACAGAGGGACCTAGGTGTGCAAGTCCACAAATCCTTGAAGTTGGCAATACAGATGGAGAAGTTGGTGAAGAAGGCATATGGTATGCTTGCCTTTACAGGACGGGGTATAGAGTATAAAAGCTGGAGTCCGATGATGCAGCTGTATAGAACGCTGGTCAGGCCACATTTGGAGTACTGCGTCCAGTTCTGGTCGCCGCACTACCAGAAGGACGTGGAGGCGTTAGAGAGAGTGCAGAGAAGGTTTACCAGGATGTTTCTTGGTATGGAAGGTCTTAGCTATGAGGAGAGATTGGGTAAACTGGGGTTGTTCTCCCTGGAAACACGGAGAATGAGGGGAGATCTAATAGAGGTGTACAAGATTATGAAGGGGATAGATAGGGTGAACGGTGGGAAGCTTTTTCAGAAGTGACGTTCACAAGGGGTCACGGGCTGAAGGTGAGAAGGGCGAAGTATAACTCAGATATTAGAGGGATGTTTTTTACACAGATGGTGGTGGGGGCCTGGAATACGCTGCCAAGTAGGGTGGTGGAGGCAGGCACGCTGACATCGTTTAAGACTTACCTGGATAGTCACATGAGCAGCCTGGGAATGGAGGGATACAAACGATTGGTCTAGTTGGACCAAGGAGCGGCACAGGCTTGGAGGGCCGAAGGGCCTGTTTCCTGTGCTGTGCTGTTCTTTGTTCTTTGTTCTAACAGGCACCAGAGTGTCTCGACGAGGGGATTTCACAGGACTGTCATTGCATGGTAATGTAAGCCTACTTGTGACACTACTCAATAATGGATAAATAACTCGCTCTTGCTTCGAAGCTTTCATTCCTAACCATCCTCCACACCCGGCGCCTGTTGGGGTACACTGAAGGAAACTTCAGCATGGCCAATTCACCTACCGAGCTCATTTTTCAGTCTGTGGGAGGAAAGCGAAGCACCCAGAGGATGTCCATGGAGAGAAAAGGAGAGTCTGCAGACTCCGTATAGACAGTCACCCAAGGCTGGATTTAAACTTCAGCCCCTGGCGCTTTGAGGCAGCAGTGCTAACCCACTCTGCCACCATGCTATCCACGATTTTTCGCCCTTACTTTAAAATATTAATTGTAGTTTCTTGCTTCAGATAAGCGTGTGAAGAAAGGGAACAGCGGCAAGCGCGGAAGTGAAACGTTTTGTACAGCTAATTGACTGTCTCATTGTTTTTAAGACCATCTGAAAACCAAATCATTCCCAAAAGCAGTTCCATGACACTGATCTTTCAACAATTTTCACTTTACGTTCTGATTTATTCAGAGTGTGGTTAACTTTCCGACCTGAGGGTTTATTAATTTGCCGTGACCAATGGCTGAATGTCATCAAATTCAGGAAGCGTCAGGGAGGACATGCTATTGAAGAGGAAATGGCCGCAAGGTTCAAATTTCTGGACCCTCCACGCCGACACTATAGTTACGAAAGCCCACTAACTCTTCTACTTTCTTTTAATTTCTCAGGGGGCTAAGCAAATTTGGCATGTTCACTATGGCTCCGACCAATTATTTGCAAATGCACATTGAAAGCGTCCTTTCCGGATGTTTCAAAGATTGATATGGGTCCTGCTCTGACCAAGACAGCACGAAACTGCAAAGTGTTGTCAACAAAGCCCAGTCCATCACGCAAATGAGCCCCACATATATTGTGTCTGCCTACACTTCCTGTTGCCTCAGCAAAAGCAGCCAGCATAATCAAGGACCCCGCGGAAGATGGACATACTCTCTTCCTCCTTTTTCCTTCGAAAAAATTACAAACGTATGAGTTCACCATCTGACTCAAGAGCAGCTTCTTCCCTGCTGCCATCAGACGTGTGAACTGATCTACCTTATATGAAGCTGATCTTTCTCTACACCCTCGCTCTGACTGTAAGACCATATTCTGCACCCACTCTGTGAACGCTATGCTTTGCTACATAGCGCATTAGAAACAATACCTTTCATTGTATCCCATCATATGTGGCAATAAGAGTCAAAATATATCAAATCTATGTACTCTATGAACGGCATGTTTTGTCTGGATGGTACGTAGGAACCAATACTTTTCACTGTGCCCCAATACACGTGACAATGATAAATCAAATCTATGTACTTTATCAACGCTATCTTTTGTCTGTGTAGCGCACAAGAAACAATACTTTCCAATGTATCCCGATACATATGCCAATAATAAATCGGACCATGTCAAATCATGTACTGCCCATTGTTGAAGTAAATTTCTGAATGAATGAATTGAGTTTAGGAGGATTAAAGTATCCTGTGCTGGACCCTCCAGGAGGATTAACTTATCCATCTGAACACATTTCTCCAGAGCCAATTTGCAATATCTGTGAGATATGCATTTTACAGCAAAATAAACTTTTTAATTTGAGAGTGATCTTATTGGTTCGGAAGATAGAGTTCATAGTTTATATTGGAATTTATTTATCCAGTAATGATCAGGCCAACGATTTCCAATTCAGGGTTTTATTGTTGATTAAATTAAATGTGGCTTGCAAATATATTACATTATGTCAGTAAAAAGACAACATGTAGCATGTGACTGACATGCTCATTTGAGGTGACAATTGTGTTTCCAAACGATTACATTCAAGAGGAAAATGTTTCCAAATATAGCAAATGTAACCTGTAAGTAGTTGTGACAATACTGTGCCTTTAAAATGTGTTTTTAATCATGTTATTTAGCAGGGTTTTCAAGCGACTCCGAGCATTGTGTTGGCCCCGCTTTGGTCTCAGAGACCGGCGTCCACTAATTGTTACTGAAGCGCTATAAAGGCCATCTGGTTCACTTTTAAACTGGGCTGATGCAGAATCCTCGGGTGATGTGATCCTTTTGGAAATACCGGGTGGAGCATGATCGACAAGTCAGCTGATGGCTGGGGATTTTTTTTTCTTTCTCAGAAAAGTCCAAGTTTTTACTTTTGCTGTTCAGTCGTAGCCTGAGGTGGGGAGCAGCAACAGTGCATTTGCCCTCGCTCTGGATTTGGAAATTATGCTTTCTGTGAGTTGCTGTTGGAAGGTGATGGAGGCTGGCATGTCCCCGTCGATTTCTCTCTCCAGAGGCTTTCTGGAAATTTTCAGGAATCGGAAGTCTATGCGATTTAATCCAACATGCAAAAGACCAATTCACGACGGTAAAAAGCTGAAAACCCAGCATCACGTGAATATGTTTAACTTTTGTGCGAAGCCTGGGAAGGCGCATATGTTTCGGGTATGTTGTTTGGATTGGAACTTCATAGATAGATAGCTGGCAAAGTCTATGCTATGTCATGTTCGAATCATGTAATTGGGAAACGTTATGCTAATTATTTTGATTTTAAAGTGATATGTGTTCTTAAATAAACTTTGTTTGATCAAAGCTTCCGCGTTGGTTATTTGAATCATTCCCAGAGTGAAGCATCTTATGCTCAACAGTGCCAAATTGAAATGTAAGAACATAAGATCTAGGCTACCTTCATAAAGCATCTTGGGGTTTCCAGCTTGGATCTTTGCACAGTATAGGTAATATCATTTATTGGATTATTTGCAACAAGCAAAATAATTCTTGTAGAGACAGTTGGGGTATTGGATTACAGTACAAATTCAAAGAGTTGGAACTTGCGTGACAGGCCGAATGGCCTCTGTGTGGGTTGCCACGGGTATCAATGCTGGCACCGGAGCAATTCACAATATGTAATAATGATTTGAATGAGGGAACAAAATGTAAAATCTCACAGTTAGCAGATGATAACAAGTTGTGTGGGAGGGTGAACTGTGAGGTGGATACAGAGATCCTGCAGCATGATTTGTAAAGGTTGGGTGAGTGGGCAAATCAATGGCAGATGCAATATAATTTGGAAAAATGCGAGCCTATTCAATTGGGAAGCAAAATCAAGAAAACAGATTGCTACCTGATTAATGCAGATTACGACATTAACTCAGTAAAAAAAAAAAATCACAGATGACCAACGTATTCATTTGAGTAGCCAATTGTAGTACTGTTTCCAGACTATTACATTCAAGCGGAAAATGTTTCCAGACACAGCCAATGTGACCTGTAAGTAGTTGTGGCGACACTGTGCCTTTTAGAAATGTGTTTTAATCATATTACTTGGTAGGGTTTTCAAGCAGCTCTGAGCATCGTGTTGGCATGGCTTTGGTCAAAGAGACCGGCGTGCTCTGGTTGTTACTGAAGCTATATAATGGCCAACTACTTCCTTTTTAAATCTGGACTAATGCGCCCTCGGGTGATATGATCCTTTTGGAATAATAGGGTGGAGCATGATTGAGCTGATACCTGGGGACAATTTTTTTCTTTCAGAGAAAAGTGCAAGTTTGTAGTTTGGCTGTTCAGCAGAAGCCTGAGGTGGAGAGCAGCAACAGTGCATTTGCCCTCTGTCTGGAGTTGGAAATTCTGCTGTCTGTGAGTTGTTGTTTGACGCGGATGGAGGCAGGCATGTCCCAGTCCATTTGTCTCTCCAGAGGCATTTTGGAAAGTTCGAGAACTGGGAAGCCTCGCCGATGTAATCCAACATTCGAAGGACCAATTCGCGAGAGGTGTTAAAAAGCTGAAATCCCAGCGTCACGTGAATATGCTAGTCTTTTGTGCTAAGCCGAGGAAGGCTTCTATGTTTGGGGGATGTTGTTTGCATTGGAACCTCATAGATAGCTAGCTGGTAAAGTCTATACTGCATCATGTTTGAATCTTGTTAATGGCAAAAGTTATGCTAATTCTTTTAATTTGAAATTTAACTCTGTTCTTTCATAAACTTTGTTCGATAAAAGCTTCCTAGTCGGTAACTTGAATCATACCCGGAGTGAAACATCTTATGCTCAACAGTGCCAAATTCAAGTCTAAGAACATAGGATCTGGGCTAACTTCATAAAACACCTTGGAGTTTATTTGGCTGGGTCTTTGCACAGTAGAGGTCATACCATTTATTGGGCTAGTTGCAGCATGCAAAATAATTATTATAGAGTCAGTTGGGATATTGGACTACAGTACACATTCAAAGAGCAGAAACGTGCGTGACGGGCCGAATGACCCCTGTTTGGGTTGCCACAGGGATCAGTGCTGGAATCGCAGCTATTCATAGAGTATAATTATGATTTGAATGAGGGAACAAAATGTAACATCTCACAGTTAGCAGATGATACCAAGTTGTTTGGGAGGGTGAAATGTGACGTGCCTGCGGAAATCCTTCTGAATGATCTGGACTGGTTGGGTGAATGGACAAATCAATGGCAGATGCAGTATAATTTGAAGAAATGCGAGGCTATTCACTTTGGAAGCAAAAACAAGAATGCAGCTTACTCCCTGAATGAATGTAAATTGGGAGAGAGGAGGGTGCAGGGGTAACTGGGTGTTCTTGTGCACCAGGCGCTGAAGCTAAGCATGCAGGTGCAGCAGGCAATAAATAAGGCAAATGGCATGTTGCCCTTCATTGCGAGCGGTTTCGAGTACAGGAGCAGGGATGTGTTGTTGCAAATATAGAGGGCATTGGTCAGGCCACACCTCGAATATTGTGTGCAATTGTGGCCTCCTTTTCTGAGGAAGGTTGTTCGTGCTCTCGTAGGAGTGTAGTAAACATTTACCAGGCTATTCAGGGGATGGCGGGACTGATGCATGAGCAGAGATTGACGACGTTACGATTGCTTTCGCTGGCGTTCAAACAAATGAGGGCGGGGAGGGGGAGTGTCTCATAGAGACTGATAAAATTCCAACATTACTAGACAGAGTACATTCAGCGAGGATGTTGGCGATGATAGGTGTGTCCAGAATCAGGGGTCACAGTCTGAGGATTCGGGGCAGACCATTTAGGACGGAGATGAGGAGACATTTCTTTACCCAAAGAGAGGTGAGCCTGTGGAATTCATTATCACAGGGAGTAGGTGCTTACAAAACATTGAATGTATACAAGAGGCGGCTAGGTAGAGCACTTGGAGCGAAAGGGATCATGGTTATGGGGGAAAAGGAGCATTAGGCTGTTGAGCTTGACGATCAGCCATGATGATGATGAATGGCGGAGCAGGCTCGAAGGGCCAACTGGCCTCCTCCTGCTCCTATCTTCTATGTTTCTGTGTTTCTGTTAATGTCGTCCGTCTGAATGCAAGTGGCTTCGATTCGACGATTCGAATTGATACAATCCAATACACCATTTCACCAAAGGACAGATTTATAGGAGATAATATTCTTTCAGGAGTAAATGTAAATGGTTTCACTCCCAGGATTCAGCAGTGATGCATGAAAATCCACAATCATTGCAGTTTTCGTACTAATTCTGCCGAAATCCCCAGCCTGTCCCTGGGTTGTCTGATCCCTCATAAACACACTTCCAATTCGCACATCAGAACATCAGAATTAGCAGAAGGTAATATTTATATTTCTGATCTTTCCCCATAAACCTTCATGCCACTCCTAATCATAGACCTATCCATCTCCTTTATTTATTGCTCTGGATCTCACTGAACATGGGGTGGAAAGTTTCACAGATGCACTATCATTTGAGTGAAATAATTCCTCCTCGTTTCAGTTTCTGTTTTGCAGCCCTTCGCCTAAAACCTTGGCCTCCCGTTATAGAATGTCCAACAAAGGGAAACATTGGCTCTATGTCTACCCTCTTAACCCTGCTTACCATTTTCTTTAACTCATTTAGAACCTGTGTCATTCTTCTAATCTCTCGCAAGAATAGGCCGAAACTGCTCAAATTTAATGCATTTGCTTCCTTCCCAAAATAATGGGACCACAACTGTGTGCAGTACTCCAGATGCAGTCTCAACAATGCCCTATACGGTTGCACCGGCATTCCAGATTTTGATATTCTATTCAATTAGGAATTAATGTCAAAATTCCATTTGTCTGCCTTACTACATTTTGTATCCGCATATTAGCTTCCTGGGATTCATACGCAAAGGCTCCAACTGGATAATATATTGACTTTTTACCTCGCTGTCCAAAATGTATAATTACACACTTATCAACGCTAAATTCCGTCTTTCAAATTTTGGCCCATTCTCCTAACCTTTCCATATCCATCTGTAAATATCTTATTTCTCATTGAAAATTGCTTCCGACCTAGGTAGTGTCATCCGCAAATTTTGCTGTGGTACATTGTATCCGAGCACCCGAGTAATGGGTATCGATTTAAATAGTTGGAGCCCCAGGAGCAAAGCCTGTCGGATCCCACTAGTTACACCACATCAACCAGTAAAATAACTATCTATTCCCACACTCTGCTTTCTTTTGGCTCGCCAATACTCTACCAAACTAAAATAGTACGCCCAAGTCCATTGGATCTTACATTTGTGTATTACCCTTTTCTGTGACACTTTACCAAATGCCTACTAGAAGTCCAGATACACTCAATCTGCAATAATCATCATCCACTTTGCACGCTACATTAAGAAGTACTGTAAAAAATATAGTCAAACCGGATTGACGCTTCATAAAAACATGCTGACTGGTGGATTGCATTTTGTCTTTCCAAATCTCCAGTCACTAATTCGTCAACAAAGGATTCAAACAATTTCTCAACGACGGTCGTTAAGTACCTAAACTTTTCTCCTTGCTGCCTTCCTCATGTTTTGAACAAGGGTGTAAACTGATCCTTTTGCAATTTACTGCCATCTTTTCAGAATCCAGGGAGTTTTGGAATATTATAGCCAGGGGGCGTCGGTTTACGGCCTCGCTTGTCCTAAAACCGTCCAAAATCCCACGTGAGGTCAATAGACCTTCCCATTGCTCGTCCCTCGCCTGCTCCAATTCCCGTGGCAGGCAAGGCAGTAAAATCCGGACCAATGTCTCCTTTATCTCTGCTATCACTTCCTTCGAACCTCCAGGAGATAGGTCACTATGCTCTGGGCACCACTCTTCTGTCTTGAGTCCAAATAGTTTGTGCAGCCCTTTTTCCATAGAGATGGCGATTGTTTTAAGTTCCTCAGTTTCAACTACAGTTGCATTTCCTTTTATTATTGAGATTGCTTTTGTCTCCCCGAACATGAAAAGCTGGGCAAATGTTGACTGAGTAGCATCTCTGCCATTTTGGTGCTCCCCAATATTTACTCCACGTCTGTCTCTCTCTCTCTTATGGAGCAACTTTGAACTTAGCTACTCTCCGCATTTTAACCGACTAATATCAATTTCTGCTGCCATTTTTATATTTGTGGCAGATTTCTTTCATTATTTGCTTTTGCTATTTTTAGTACTTTTTAAAGGAACTCCCTATTGGTCTTTAAAAGTGTCTCAATACTCCAGCCTGCTCATGACCTTTTCAGCATGATATCTGTTGTTTTTGCAATCTTCACTCTTCCCTGGAGGATCTCTGACGCAAGGTCATTAAATAATTCCATCTCATTACAGAACGCTAAATCCAAAATAGCCTGCTCCCTGGTTGTTTTGAATACAGTAAGAAGTCTCACAACACCAGGTTAAAGTCCAACAGGTAGCCTGTTGGACTTTAACCTGGTGCTGTGAGACTCTTACTGTGTTTACCCCAGTCCAACGCCGGCATCTCCATGTCACGTTTTGAATACACCAAGAATCAATCTCGAATACGTTCTATTAACTCTCTCTCTCTCTCTCTCTCTCTCTCTTTCTCTAGACTACCACTGCCAATTTGATTAATCCAGCCCATATGTATGTTAAAATCCGGCATAATTATTGTCTTACCTCCCAGACAAGCCCCCAGAATTTACTGGTTTATATTGTATCCTACTGTTAAATTACTATTATGAGAGCTATGCATTTCTCCCACCAAGGATTTATTTCCCTTCCTATTTCTTGTCTCTGACCTTACTGATTTTGCGTCTTGGTCTCCAGTTCCAATATCATTTCTCACTCCAGCACTGATTCCTTCCTTTACTAACAAAGCCACAATACTTCAATTTTCTGTCTGTCAATCTTCTGAAGCACCTCAATTATTCAACTCCCAGACCTGCTCTCTTGTGAACATGCCTCCTTGCTATCAAATCATTCCTCTTTGTCTCTATTTGCATTGATAACTGGCACGGTGGCACAGTGGTTAGGACTGCTACCGCACAGCGCCACGGACCTGGGTTAGATTTCCAATTGTGTCGCTGTCTGAACAGAGTCTGCACATTCTCCTTGTCTCTGCGTGGGTTTCCTCCCGGTAGTCCGACTTCTTCTCACAATATGAAAGACGTGCTGCATAGGTGAATTTCCCATGCTAAATTATCCTTCAGTGCACCCGAACAGGCGCCAGAATGTGGGGACGCGGGCATTTTCACAGTAACTGCATTGCAGTGGTAGTGAAAGCCTGCTTGTGACACTACCAAATACATTTTGTGAAAAGGTTAATTTTATTTCGAATGCCACAGACATTCAGAGACAACGTATTTAAGTATGTCCTATTATATTTTTTCCAATGTTGCACGAATCGCTGGTGTAATTCCCTTCATATATGTATTTGAAAATTAGCCTTAGAGGTACCGTCAGCGCATTTGGTGTGAACGATGTTAAAACGGAATCACACAACCTGTCATTTGTTAAAATATTTTAGCAATACTGAGACTGATGCATTGTGAAGATGTTTTAAAGTGTGCCTTGAGGATACACTACACACAGATGCAGAATGCATGGATAAACTCCACAGGTGCAGAAGGCATGAATAAACACCAAGACACGAAAATAGGAACGCACAGAGTCTACAATGGGACAGCAGGATTATACTGCATTTTGCAGGGTGGACATAAGAGATCATTTACTTTCTGCTTCCGAGCTCATTGGAAAAACCGCACAGAATCGCACCTGATTTTGCGCTTTTTGCACGTTCAGACATTCCAGCCGAAGAGAGAAACCACCCTGCACAAGTCGTGCCTGGGGAGGTGATTACAAGCTTCTCATTCCTCTCAGACCAGAGTGCGGGACCCAGTTCAAAGTCCGACGGGAGTAAAATGTCTCTGGAGAAAATAAAAAAAAGAATTTGTAAACATCACCATTGCTGTGGTTCTGGAGCCAAATGTAGGCCAGACCAGGTACAGACGTCAAATTTGCTTCCCCAAAGGACACCAGTGAACCAAGTCTTGTTTTTCTCTGTCAGTCAGCCATGGTTTCAATATAGAAACTGAGCAAATAGGTGGAGGAGTAGCCATTCGGCCCCTCAAGTCTGCACCATCATTCAAAACTGATCATGCTTTTTCGGTATCACATTCCCACTTTCTCTCCATACCCCTTGATCCCTTTTGCTGCAACGGGCACGTCCAGCTCCCTCTTGAACGCATCGAACGAATTGGCTGCAACAGGTTGCTGTGGTAGAGAATTCCACAGGTACATAATTCTCTGAGTGAAAAAGTTCTTCCTCATCTCAACCCTGAATGCATTACCCTTATTCTTAGACTGTGACCCCTAGTTCTGGACTTCCCGAACACTAAGAACATTCTTCTGGCATCTAGCCTATCCAGTCTTATTAGGATTTTACATGTTGCAACCAGATCCATTCGCATTCTTCTCTTTTGTGGTCATCGTTAGACTTTTAATTCCAATTGTTTATTGATTCCAAATTTGACCATTTGCAGTGGTGAGATATCAGTCCGGGTCCCCAGAATATTTACCTGAGTCTCTGGATTATTCGTCTAGTGACAAACCAACGCACCACTGCCTCTCTTGAACAAGCATATGAAGAGTCCATTCAGCCACTCTAGTCTATTCTATTAGATCCTGGCTAATCTGTTATTGAACTTCGTTTTACCAGATTTTGTTTCAGGACGCTGAATTATTTAACCTTGGAAACAGCAATCAATCTTAGTCTTTGTCAATTTCTCATTTAAGAAACGATCTGCCTTTGTTATTATTCGTCAAAGTGAAAGTTGGTATTCAGTCCAAAGGCCGACAGGGCATTTTGCTATTATGTGAACCTGACATGATTCTAACGAGGAATGTCAACGTGGTTACAGAGAAACATTGAACATAGAAGCAGGTGTCGGCTATTCTGCCATTCGAGCCTGCTCCGCCATTCATTTTGATCATGGGTAATCAGCAAATTCAATATCCTGATCTCGCCTCACTTCCATATCCCTAAATGTCTTGACCCCGGAGAGCTATATCTTCTTTATTCCAGAAATCAGACACTGTTTGGCCTCAACTACTTTCTGTGATAGTAGATTCCACACACTCACCACTCTTAGTGAAAAAAATTTTCCTCACCTCAGTCCAAAATGATTTAACCCTTATCCTCAAAATATGACCACTACTTCTGGACTCTGCTACCATCGGCAAATTTCTTTCTGCATCCAACCTCTCTGACCCTTTGAAAATGTTATGAGTTTCCATGAGATCCCGTCTCACACTTCTTAACTCGATTGAATATAATCCGAAAAGACATTGTCTCTTCTCAAATGACAGAACTGTCATCCATTGTCGTTTGTCAGAAAAAAAACACTTGCTTCAGCAATAACCTTTAGGGAAGGAAATCTGCCGTCCATATCTGGATTCCTAGATCAATGGGAAGTTTTCAGGAGAGGATGGCACGTGTACAAGAAGGACGGGTCACAACTAATTTGGAAGGGCACGAATATCCTGGCTGGGAGTTTTGCTAGTGCAGTTCGGGGGGGGGGGGGGGGGCTTAAACTAGTATGGCAGGGGGGAGGGGATCAAAATATTTGGTCTACAAGTGTAGAGGCTGGGGACGAGCTTGGGGCTGGGAGAAGGCTGGCAAAGAAGAAGAGCACTCTGGGGGAGGATGACCTCACTGGGCCTGGAGGTCTGGAGTGCTTATACTTCAATGCAAGGAGCGCAGCAGGTAAGACAGATGAACTTAGGGCCTTAATGCTCACGAGGAATTTGGATGTGGTTGAGGTGACAGAGACTTGGTTGAAAGAGGGACAGGACTGGCAGCTGAATATTCCGGGGTACAAGTGTTTTAGGCGAGACAGGGGAGGGGCCAAAAGAGGTGGGGGAGTAGCAGTATTAGTTGGAGAGCATATTACAGCGGTGCAGAGGGAGGACAATTCAGAGGGGTCGTGTAACGAGTCACTCTGGGTGGAGCTTAGAAACAGGAAGGGCGCAGTCACTATGTTGGGGGTGTACTACAGGCCCCCCAACAGCCCAATGGAAGTGGAAGAACGGACATGTCAGGAGATACTGGATAGATGCAGGAAAAATAGGGTTGTTGTAGTGGGAGACTTCAATTTCCCTGGTATAGACTGGAAATCGCTGAGAGCAGGGACTCTGAATGGGGAGGAATTTGTAAAATGAATACAGGAGGGTTCTTTGGAACAATATGTAGATAGCCCGACTAGTGAGGGGGCTATACTGGACCTCGTACTGGGGAATGAGCCCGGTCAGGTCTTCAAAGTTTCGGTAGGGGAACATGTGGCAAATAGTGACCACAATTCTGTTAGCTTTAGGATAGTGATGGAAAAGGATGAGTGGTGTCCCAAGGGTAAGGTGTTGGATTGGGGGAAGGCTAACTTTAGTGGGATTAGGCAGAAATTGGCAGCTCTTGATTGGGAGAGTCTGTTTGAGGGTAAATCCACATCTGGCATGTGGGAGTCTTTTAAGGAACAGTTGTTAGGGCTACAGGACACGCATGTGCCTGTTAAAAAGAAGGATAGGAATGGTAGGATTCGAGAACCGTGGATAACCAGGGAAATTGAGGGACTGGTCAAAAAGAAAAGAGAGGCGTATGGTAGGTCCAGGCAGCTAAAAACGGAGGGAGCTCTGGAGGAGTACAAAGAAAGTAGGAAAGAACTCAAACGGGGAATTAGAAGAGCAAAAAGGGGTCACGAAATGTTCTTGGCAGACAGGATTAAGGAGAATCCCAAGGCATTTTATTCATACGTGAGGAACAAAAGGGTTGTCAGGGAAAAAATCGGACCTCTCAGGGACAAAAGTGGGGAATTATGCTTGGAGCCCAAAGAAGTAGGGGAGATCCTAAATGAATACTTTGCGTCGGTATTCACAAAGGAGAGGGATGTGTTGACTGGGAATGTCTCGGAGGGGAGTGTTGAACTGTTGGAGAAAATCTCCATTACAAAGGAGGAAGTGTTAGGTTTGTTAGAGAATTTAAAGACTGACAAATCCCCAGGGCCTGATGGAATCTATCCAAGGCTGCTCAGGGAGACGAGAGATGAAATCGTTGGGCCTCTGACACAAATCTTTGTCTCGTCACTGGACGCAGGTGAGGTCCCAGAGGATTGGAGGATAGCTAACGTGGTCCCGTTATTTAACAAGGGTAGGAAGGATAACCCGGGTAATTAGAGGTCGGTGAGCTTGACGTCCGTGGTGGGGAAGTTGTTGGAGAAGATTCTTAGAGATAGGATGTATGCGCATTTAGAAAGGAATAAACTCATTAACGATAGTCAGCATGGTTTTGTCAGAGGGAGGTCATGACTCACTAACCTGGTGGAATCTTTTGAAGAAGTGACCAAAATGGTTGACGAGGGAAGGGCCGTGGATGTCGTCTGTATGGCTTTAGTAAAGCGTTTGACAAAGTCCCTCATGGTAGGCTGGTGAAAAAGGTTGGATTTCATGGGATAAAGGGGGAGGTGGCTAGATGGGTGGAGAACTGGCTTGGTCACAGAAGACAGAGGGTGGTAGTGGAACGGTCTTTTTCCGGCTGGAGGCCCGTGACGAGTGGTGTTCCGCAGGGCTCTGTATTGGGACCTCTGCTGTTTGTGATTTATATAAATGATCTGGAAGAAGGTGTAACTGGGGTGATCAGTAAGTTCGCGGACGACACAAAATTGGCAGGACTTGCAGATAGTGAGGAGCATTGTCAGAAGCTGCAGAAGGATATAGATAGGCTGGAAATTTGGGCAAAGAAATGGCAGATGGAGTTCAATCCTGATAAATGCGAAGTGATGCATTTTGGTAGAAATAATGTAGGGAGGAGCTATATGATAAATGGCAGAACCATAAAGGGTGTAGATACGCAGAGGGACCTGGGTGTGCAAGTCCACATATCCTTGAAAGTGACGTCACAGGTGGAGAAGGCGGTGAAGAAGGCATATGGCATGCTTGCCTTTATAGGACGGGGCGTAGAGTATAAAAGTTGGGGTCTGATGTTGCAGATGTATAGAACGTTGGTTCAGCCGCATCTGGAATACTGCGTCCAGTTCTGGTCGCCACACTACCAGAAGGACGTGGAGGCTTTGGAGCGAGGACAGAGGAGGTTTACCAGGATGTTACCTGGTATGGAGGGGATTAGTTATGAGGAGAGATTGGGTAAACTGGGGTTGTTCTCCCTGGAAAGACGGAGGATGAGGGGAGACTTAATAGAGGTGTATAAAATTATGAAAGGCATAGATAGGGTGAACGGTGGGAAGCTTTTCCCCACGTCGGTGGTGACGTTCACGAGGGGTCATAGTTTCAAGGTGAAGGGAGGGGGGGGAGGTTTAACACAGATATCAGACGGACATATTTTACACAGAGGGTGGTGGGGGCCTGGAATGCGATGCCAGGCAAGGCGGTGGAGGCGGACACACTGGGAACTTTTAAGACTTATCTAGACAGCCATATGAACGGAGTGGGAATGGAGGGATACACAAGAATGGTGTAGTTTGGACCAGGGAGCGGGGCGGGCTTGGAGGGCCGAAGGGCCTGTTCCTGTGCTGTATTGTTCTTTGTTCTTTGTTCTTGCTCTGGCCTAGATGTGACTCCAGAGCCAAAGAAATGGAATTGACTTCCCCCTGAACAAGGACAACTAGGGATGGGCATTCAATGGTGTCCAACCAGGGACGCCCATGTCCCACGAATGAATAAAGAATGGATAGCTCTTTCAAATTCCAACATTCTAAGCTGTATCATTCTATGATTTTATGTAACGCGTTTGAGGTTCGCAACAATCTTAAATATTGATGGGCCAAAGGCCTCCATCTGCACTGTATGGATTCGATTAGTCCCTGCGATGATTGCATGACCTGGGAATGTTCCTGAGTCGACCTCCCCACGCCTCTCTGAGTTTGGCCACTTTGGAAAGGAGATCAAAAAAGAAGGCAGATCGAAAATTAGAATCCGAATGATGAATTATCGAGGAGGAACGAGTTCACGAAAATCCCACAGCTTCGTGGAAATAACAAGAAGCCAAGGCAACTCCCTTAAAACCGTCGCATTTCCCAAAGATTGGCTCCAAGATTGGACTTTGAGTTTGGTATATTCCACTGGAACCGTGCTCATTAACAGTGGAAGAAACATTGAGCAATACTCAGAGACATTCCTTAGATTCTCTGCAAATGTACTGGTGATTGTATATCTTTCATGGCTCGCAAAGACTATGCTTCTTTGCAATTGTCGATGCCTGAATATCAATTAATTATTCTACCTTTATACCGATGATTTGTCTTGATTTTTTATCAAAAATAAACTTACCTTGAAATGTAATCTTTATGATACTGCGATTTCTGTTGAGCTGGCATTTGCAGCCCAGGATTCAGATGTGTGTCACTGCTTGAGTTGTGAACGTCTATAGGTGCGTTGAGTTGTGAACGTTTGAGCATTTAGAGAATTGGAATGCAATAAGAGCGGGACCTTTACAGCAATGGTTTATTCCTCTTTTACCAGCGCTGAAAGTTACTATTCTCCTCTTCCTCCCTGTCTATGTTTGCAATGGGAGGCCATTCAGCCGCTTGGTGAGTTTATTTCTGCCCAGGTAGATCAATATATGAACTCCATCAACTCGGGTCGCATAAATGAATTTCTATCCAGTTATCAAACGACAATCTATCCATTTATGTTCTGACTGTTTCAATTCAGCCCCGGCCTCAGCAGTTATTGAATTTAAGAGTTACAGAGTACCCCTCTCCATTGTTTGAGGAAATGTGAACAAGTCACAATTCAATGCACAGACTTCATTATCGAGCAAAACAACCTCCAACCACAGTCACCAGGCCTTGTTCTTGACTCATCCCACTGTGATACCTTTAAGAAATCTATTTTAACCAAATTTCTCTGCAGGATGTCTCTCGCAGTCCCAGGCTTTCTCTTGCAGTCCCAGGCTTCGCAGCGGAGCCGCTCTGTCTACAACCAGCATCCTCCATTGTTACTGTAACAGCATAATTGATACCATGTGTGTAATGCAATGTTCTGGTTTTTGAATCTTCTCCTGGGATTGCAGAGTAGGTCTTGATCGGCATGATGGACAGGTCAGATCATATGGCTGTGGACAGCTCGTCATTCACAGAGAATTTCAGCTTGGTTGCCGTTTTCAGGTGCTGTTTGGACTTGAGAGAGACCAGGGTCTGTTTATTTCCCCTCTCCGGAGTTGGAGATTCTGTTGTGTTTGCTGTTTCAGAAGCTGCAGAGAGAGAGAGAGAGAGATCTTTTTCGGTCTCTGATGTCTGAAGACGACAAACTGCCGGAGATTGGATTTTTCACCGTTTAGCTAAATTGAGGATATATAAATTGGTTGAATCCGGCTGTTTGAATTTCTGTCCATAGCTGGTAAAGACTGGAAATGTAGTATCACGTGAGGAAACCAGTTTTAATGCAAACTATTTCTGAAGAAGGATGTGTACCTCTGGGGTATTGCTTTAAATTGGAACAACAAAGACAGCTAACTTCTAAGAGTCATGTTTAACGCTTGCAATTGATAAAGGTTATGCTTCCGAGTGAATCACTTGAATCATACCTGGAAACACGTGAAACACCTTCTGCTGAACCTGATACCAAAATCAAATGTAAACCTTGGTGTCGAGGATAACTTCACAAAACATCTTGGAATTCCAGGCCTGGGGCACAACACCATTCCCAAACAGAGGAAATAGTTACATTGTGTCGATCCTGCCACATTATTCCGGTATCAGATCGCCTCTTAATCTTTTTAACTCACGGGAATTAAAACGTATTCTCTGCACCTGAATCATCCGTCCCTTCTCGGGTGGGGGGGGGGGGGGGAGCGGGGCGTGGGGACACGGTATATCCCCTCCAAAATGTGCATTTTCACCATGTCTTCCGATCCCCTGAGTTTCCGCAGCCCACGAACATCGTACCGCTCTGGGGTGCTGCACCTCTTTCAGGTTTGTTTCTTCATCACTCCTCCTTTAGAGCATTTGCAGTGTTAGAACTATTGAGATAGTAAGTCAAGTAGAAAATTAAGCCAGTAAATACTTTCTATAATAGGAATTTCATGGTAAAGGAATGAACCATTTGCAGCTGATCAGAATCAATCGGTGGAAACATTCACCAATATATCCACTGGGAAGTTTTGCTCCTCTGGGCTGTGAATGATTCCACGGCCACTATTAAAAAACAACATTTGAGTCTGGTTAAATTCACAGATTTACATGCAGCCATAATCAATTTTGGTAAGGTCATCCACATGCAGGGCGGCAAGTTGGAAGCACTTCATGTCTTAAATGGAGTCCATGAGGAGAGAGGCGAAGTGCTCAACCAATGCACAGAGACTCACGAATGGTCACTGTGTGTAAGGAACTGTGGAGTGACACCACACCAGAGGAACATGGTCTCTCGGAGGCATTCACTTGAGTGACACGTGTTAAACATTATGATTTGAGGATGGACACTTGCAAATAGCAAATAGCCAGACGGCAGATGGACAAACTTAAGTTAAATGAATGAAGAGTATTCGTTTCAGTCTAATCTAATCCATGGCGACCGTGGATTTGATTAGATCAGTGATCCCTTTTCTGATGTATGATCGATCACTGATCCCTTTTCTGGCAGGAAATCGACCGTCTATATCTGGTCAGGCCTGTATGTGACGCCAGGACTGTCCCAGCAAATTACTCATTTCCAGTTTGGCAAACGAAATCTGGAATTGGAATCAATGCAAGGGCACATGAAATTAAACGTTGAGATTTCTGACCAGCATAGCCGAGTCAGCAAAGTACTTCAGTATTTGAGTCCGTGCCCATGAGGAAACCTCAGAATAGGAGACTGTGGTCACAAACATTGGAGAGGAGGGGCATATTCGAGCACCTCGAGCCTGTTCTCTCTTACAGTGACAGAGTGGCTATTTTGTATTTTCAGTTCAGCGACCTGCCTTGGTTTAGTCCTGACCTCCCCAACAAGAAAACGTTTCCAAATGTTCAATTTCCATTACCAATAGGCTTCAACAGGAGTTTCAGCTTTGTGAGAAATGAATATGTTACCTTGCCTTTACTGTCCTGCCAAGTATCAAAAATAACATTCATTAGTGACAAGGAGGCTTACATTCACACTGCAATGAAATTACTGTGAAACTCCCCCAGCTGCCACACACCGTTACATTGCGGGAGAATTTAGCTCGACCAATTCACCTAACCTGCATATCTTTGGACAGTGAGAGGAAACGGTGAACACCCGGAGTGAACCCACGCAGGCACAAGGGGAACAGACAAACTCCAGCCAGATAGTGACCCAAGCCGTGAATCGAACCTGGGTCACTGGCGCTGTCAGGCAGCAGAGCTAAGCACTCTGCATTCTGCCCTCCAGAGTCCAAGCGCACAAAAGTCACGAGTACTCTATTAGTGAGATATCACAGCCGGCTGTGGATTGAGTAAGGTTCCAATCAATAGTTTCGAGCGTTTCCTTTCCTGGTTTTTGAAGGCGCTGGTGCCATGCTTCCAACATGACTTTGCTCACAGTTGGCATTGTATTCCTTCACCGCACATGTCTCCGATTCACCCAGGCCTGAACATTGTAATATATTTTTCATTCACAAATGGTCAACATAAAAAAAAATCAAATTAATATTGGAAGCACTGAGCGATACTTCATGGGGGAGTGAGGGAATCACACGAAATTGGTTTTGGGTTTTCAATATCACAGAATCCGAGAAATGGCTGAACCTGCTGTCGTAAAGGAAACCACTTCAGATAATCAAAACCAAATATCTGAAAGTCAAATTGCAATATAAGTACTTTTGAAGCTTTATTGATCCTGATGTGGTTTAAAATCACTTAAGTAAGATTTTACTACACCAGGCTCACTTATCTGGAGCAAGTAAATTGAAAAGGTCATTTAAAAACATCATTTTACTCAGTGCTGATCGACAGAACAGCTATCATTATCGGGATTTAAAAAATCAAAGATTTACAGGCAATTGAGTCTATTGGTCGGGAAAATGTGGGAAAAAAATTCTGAGGGACAGAATTAATCTCCACTTGGGGAGGCAAGGATGAGTCAAGGAGAGTCAGCATGGTTTAGTCAAAGGAAATTCGTGCCACACAAGTTCGACAGAATTCTTTGAAGAGGTGACGAGGTGTGCAGATATGGGCAGTGCAAGTAATGTCATCTGCATGGACTTCAATAAGGATTTTGAGCGAGTCCCACATGGGAGGCTGATGAAGAAGGTTAGAGGCCATGGGATCCAGTCAATTTTTCAATTGGATTATTGGCAGGAGGCAGAGGGCGATGACATCTGTTTTTGTGAATGGAAGCCTGTGTCCATGTTGTTCTGCAGGGATCAGTGCTGGATCCCTTTTTGTTTATAGTCTCATTATTAATCTAATGAATGTAGGGGGTATGATGAATAAGTTCGCAGATGACACAAACATTGGTGGTGTGTACATAGCAAAAGGATTACAGGATTACTTAGATTGTAAGATGTTATAGACGGGTTGGTCAGATGAGCAGAACTGTGGCAAATGGAATTTAACTCTAAAAGTTGTGAGGTGATGCATTTTGGGAGCACCAACAAGGCAAGGTAATACACAATGAACGGGAGGATTCTAGAAAGTACAGAGGATCAGAGGGACTTTGGGGTACATATCCATAAGTCTCTGAAGGCAGCAGGACAGGTAGATAAGGCGGTTCAGCAAGCAGATGGGATAGTTGCATTTATTAAATGGGGCATTGAATGTAATAGCAGGGAAGTTATGATGGAGCTCCATAAAATTGTTGCTGAGGGCATAGCTGGAGTACTGTGTGCACTTTTGGTCGCCACATTGTCGGAAGGAAGTGATTGGACTTGGGAAGGTGCAGAGGAGATCCACGAGGATGTTGCTTGCTTTGGAGCTTTTTAGATCTGAAGAGGGACCGGATTGGCAAACATTGTTTTGCTTGGAGCAAAGAAGGCTGACGGAGGACCTGATTGAGATGATAAAAATTATGAGCGGCATCGTCAGGGTGGATAGGAAAGAGTTTGTTCTCCTGAGCAATGGACTCAATAACCGGGGGCATAGATTTTTACGAACTCCAGCCATCGACCCAAATTACTGACTCCCCAGAGAGGCAAAAGCTTGCCAGCCAGAAATCAGTCTATCGAAGTCTCACCTCGAAGGCAAATGCAGCTTTCTTCGGAAAAAGAGAACTACACGGCACTCATTCCTCCTCTCAATACTCTTTGTGTTTGCAGTGAGCATTCCTTATTCCAGTTACCACTATAAATCCCAACAAAGAAATTGCTTTCCAAGTTGCTTGAGATACCTGCTGGTAAATGTTCTGTATGCCTTGCACAAGAACATACAACCTATCAGAATCATAAAATCACTGAATCCCTACAGTGTAGAAAGAAGCCATTTGGCCCATCGAGCTGCACCTCCTGGCCGTATTAGTGGAACCCAAGGTGTTTACCCTAATAATGACCTGACACTCAGGGGGAATTGAGCATGGTCAATCAACCTAACCTACACATGTTTGGACTGTGGGAGGAAATCGGAGCACCCGCGGGAAACACACGCAGACACGGGAAAATCATGCAAATTCCACACAGACTGCCAGCCAAGGCCTGAATCGAGCCCGGGGGCTGGCGCTGCGAGGCAGCCATGCTCACCCCTGTGCCACCGTGCCACCCATACTGGAATGTCCCAATTCTTCAAACATTAGAAATATCCTCATTTTTTCATTCCAGTGGATAGTTCCTCATTTCTGAAATTAATACTGCACCTGCCACTTACTTATTCAGTTAATAAAGGTTAGAGGTACAACGGAAATCGAAACAGGTAACCACATGCCTGTATCATCAGGTGTTATCATAATCTTATGAATATTGTGGGTAAATATTCTGCTGAATTGAACTGAGTAGAGGGAGGCAATATAGTTTTTCTTAAAGTGGAACCCTGTCTGATTAATATAATTGAAAATGCTAAGGGGTTCGCTAAACAGATAGGCAGGAGAGTCTCTATGAATGCACAGTAGCACAGTCGTTAGCATTCGGATTAGAAACCGGAGCGGGTGCTCTGGTTTACTCCTACAGTCCAACGTTTCGCAACTGAGGCTGGCTCATCATCGGAAATTGCCCCTTAGTGACAGGGGAATTCGGAAGGTAAATATGTGATGTTACATGGATAGGCCTGGGTGAGATTGTTGTCGGTGCAATCGCAATGGGCCAGATAGTCTTCATTGGCAATGCAGATTCAATGATAATAGGCATGGTTCTCCCACAAGATCGTGAGCAACGTACACCATTACCCATTATTGTCAAACTCAACACTGCATGGAATAAACATTTTCAGATTATGGTTGGAATTTGATTGAGGGGATAGGGTCAGAGGGTGTGGACAAAATGGTTAGCGGGCTGTGACGAGTGCTCTTCAGCAGTGATGATTAGATGCCTTTGGCATTTTGAATAATGATTCAGATAAAAAGAAAAGACTTGTACACCTGCCTTTGGTAGAACTGTGTTAGAAGGGAACGTGAACACGTTGAAGGCGGGATCAGTCATTGCCGAACAGACTCATACAGGTTGTGAAGCAGCTGGTTTTTATCGGGGGTCGGGTGTGGGGGGTGGGGAGGGGAAGGGCGGTGGAGACAGTCTTTGTTCTCTCTTATGTTCCTGCGGTAGGTAGAGATGATTCTGATACTGGATGTTCATGTCTATCAACCGGTCATAGAAAAATAACAACAAATAAACTAGAAGCAGGAGTAGACCAGGAATGTCCTTCGAGCTTGCACTGCCACTCACTATGATCATGGCTGATCATCAAATACAATGCCCTTTAGAGATGGAAATCTGTCGTCCTTACCCGGTCTAGCTTGCATGTAACTCCAGAGCCACAGCAATGTGGTTGAGTCTCAACTGCCCTCGGGCAACTAATGATGGGCAATAAATGCTGGCCAGCCAGTTACACCCATGTCCCAGGAATGAATAAAAAGAAAGTCGTTGTATATCTGGAGGTTAATCATGCGTGGTAATTATGTCAACGGCAATCATGGGGGCACACCCCTGTAATCCAGAAACTGCTATTTAAATGGGATTGTCTCTGAAATAAATTGATGTGCTTGATTTCCAGAACGGTAATGATAATTATCGATCCTTATTTATTTTGCCTACCAGCTCATATTAACGGGGAGTGTTTGGGTTATTCTGAACACAGTTGCTTTTTCAGTTTCGAACTCAGAGAAGTTTCAGATCTGTGTCCGATCAGCATGTGTCACCTCTGGCATACACATTAATTTTCAAAGTTTCCTTGAGTTGTCGAACCATGGCTTCAACAAATGCTCCACCAAAGTTGCAGTTCCTTGCATTTAACAGCCCCACCAATGTTGTATAGAAAGTTAATATTTCAGGAAGCTCTCGTGCTATTGCACAAAGTATTCTAAGGTTTTACTTTCATAGTTCGGAAGGTCAACTTCTAAAACTCCTGCTAGACCTTCCAGTTTGCTCTCCAACTTGTTTTTGTTAAAATAAATGTTAGGAAAACTGCAGGACACCAATGAAAGATGATTAACTAAAGCAGAAACAGCATAATTAAGTAAAATCCATTTTATTGCACAGAGCCAATGTTTAAGATCTGGATTGCGCTGCCTGAAACTGTGATTGGGGGCCTCTTCAATGGAGGCTTTCCAATCAGAATTGGAACATTTTCTGATATGAAGTAAATGCATTGCTTTTGGAAAAGTCATCGTTGCGGAGCGAGTGATGCTGCTGTTACCGAAAGGACAAAGGAAAATAGGGCGTTGGAAGAGAGAAGCAAAAAGTGAAATTTCAACCCGTCGAGATAGCACTGATGTTCCACTAGATCCGGAATGATTACCGACCGCATCCGCACTTCCCAGCACGATCTCAATTTCCCTTGATGTTATTCATCGCGAGAAGTCTAGTGACTTCTGCCTTGAACGTTTCCGATGACTCAATTTTGGAAACTCTTTTGTGTGGAATATTCCTAAGATTCATTCTAATGAGTGGATATATTCCTCATCTTCCCTGTTCAAAATGTCCATTCCCCATCCTGAGATCATCCCCCCAGGTATTGACTCACCAACCACGGGGAACCTTATTCACATCCATCCTATTGCACACTGTCAGAGTTTTATCTGCAACAATGAGGGACCGCCTCATTCTTCAAAATTGTCAGAAATATGGGAGCTGTCTCATCAATCTCTCCTCAAACAAATCCCTATCCAAATCATTCATCTGATAAACATCCATTGTACGACCTCTATGGAACTTACGTCAGAGCTGAGGGAAGAGGACCAGAACTGGACGCAAACTCCTGGCGAGGTCTCAGCCCTATACAAATGCAGAAATACATTCTTATAAGTGAAAAATAATCTCCTCGCGATTAAGTCCCCCAAAGCGTCGAAGGTTTCCGACTTGTTTACTGCAACTACATTCTGTAACTCATGAACAACGACACCGAGTTCTCGTTATGCCGTCGCAATTGACAATTTATCATTTGACACATAAACATAGAAAATAGGAGCAGGACGAGGCCATTTTGCCCTTCGAGCCTTTTCCATCATTAACCACGTCATGACTGATCGTTCAACTCAATAGCATAATCCTGCTTTCGACCTATAACTATTGCCCCATTCGCCCCAAGTGCTACTTGAAGCTGCTTCTTGAATACATTCAATGTTTTGGCATGAACTACTTCCTGTGGCAATTAATTCCACAGGCTCACCAATCTTTGCTTGAAGGAATGTTTCATCATCTCCGCCCTGAATGGTCTATCCCGAATCCCCAGGTTCTGGACTCCCCCAGCATTGGGAACATCCTCGCTGCATCTAACCTGCCTGGTCCTTTTAGAATGTTAAGAGTCTCAATGAGATTTCCCCCACCTCCCTCATACGCCTGAATACCAGCGAAAGCAATCCCAAACTAGTAAATCATTCCACATACATCAGTCCCGCCATACCCCGAATTAGCCTGGTAAACCTTTGCTGCACTCCCTCGAGAGCAACGACATCCTCCCTCAGATATTTTGACCGAAACTGCGCACATTAGTCAAGGTGTGGCCTCAACATGCCCCTGGAAAATTGCAACAACACATCCCTGCTACTGTACTGGAAACGTTAAAGAGTTATCTAGATAGCCCCATGAATGGAGTGGGAATGGAAGGATACAAAAGAATGGTCTAGTTTGGACCAGGGAGCCGCACGGGCATGGAGGGCCGAAGGGCCTGTTCCTGTGCTATTTTGTTCTTTGTTCTTTGTTCTTTTTACTCGAAACCTCTCGCAATGAATGGGGTGGCACGTTAGCACAGTGGTCAGCACTGCTGCTTCAGAGCTCCGGGGACCTGGGTTCGATTCCCGGCTTGGGTCACTGTCTGTGTGGAGTTTGCACGTTCTCCTCGTGTCTGCGTGGGTTTCCTCCGGGTGCTCCGGTTTCCTCCCACAGTCCAAAGATGTGCGGGTTAGTTTGATTGGACATGCTAAAATTGCCCCTTAGTGTCCTGGGATGCGAAGATTCGAGGCATTAGCAGGTAAAATATGTCGGGGTATGGGGGTAGGGTCTGGGTGGGATTGTGGTCGGTGCAGATACGATGGGCCGAATGGCCTCTTTCTGTACTGTAGGGTTTCAATGATTTCTATGATGACTTCCTTCCTCAGATCAATACAGCAAAACTGGACACAATACTGCAGGAGTGGCCTCACAGATGCCCTGTATAAATCAGATAAAACATCCCATTCCTATTTCCAAATCCTCTTGCTATGAAGGCCAGCATGCCATTTGCCTTCTTTACTGCATGCAGTAACTTTGTCCCTACTTTCAGCGATTGATGCCCGAAGGCAACAAAGTCGCGCTGAATTTTCACCTCTCTCAATTTCGAGCCAGTCAAATAACAATCTGCCTTCCTATTTTTGTACCAAAGTGGATGATCTCACATTCATCCACATTATACAGCACCTGCCATGCAAATTCCCACATTACCAGAAGCTTTACTGTAAAGTGAACCATCAGACCTTGACTCCAAAATGCTTGAAGGATATAAGTGGCAGGTGGGCAGAAGCTGTGTCAATGAATTACGTTTCAGTATCATCTTCAAGAGCGAGAGAGTCTGACGGACTGAAGGATAGAATTCCAGAGCTGAGGTCAGAGTCAGCTGATTACATAGCGGGCAATGTTGGAGTGATGGAAACTGATGGATATGAAAGAGACCAGAGTCGATCCCAATCTAATTTCCGGAGTAGTTAGGGCACACTGGATTGCTTTTCTGAATTTCGTTCCTGAGCCGTCGGCAGATAATCCACGCAGCTACATCCGTGCAATAGCGATGGAGCACTGCAATGTCATGATGTCGTTCGGACGGGGCATTCAGATTCGGCCCCGCCTGCCACTCTGGTGGAAAATTAAGTGCAAAATGACCCTATATCAAAAGAGAGCAAGGACAGGATTCTGGATAATATTTACTTGGTGTCAAGGAAGAGGCGATGGCCTCATGCTATTACTGCTGGAGTATTTAATCCAGAAATACAACTAATGTTCTCGGGACCAGTTTCAATTCCTGCCACGGCAGATATTTGCTGTGGAGTGGCGGAGGCTGAGGGGAGTCCTCATTGAAGCCGATACAATTATGAGAAGCATAGATAGGTTGACAACCAGAATCTTTTCCCAGAGTTGAAACGGCTCGTCCTTGGGATGAGCATTTAAGGTGAGACGGGAAATTGCAAAGAGGCTGTGAGCAGTAGGTTTTTTGCACAGAGAGTGACAGGTTTCTAGAAAGCGCTGACTGCGCTGGTGGTGCAGAGAGATATTTCATCGGGTCATTTCAGAGGCTTTGAGATCCGCCCATGAATATGCAAGGAGCAGAGGGATATGGAAGAAGGACAGGCAGAAGGGATACGTTTAATTTGGCGTCTTGGTGCACTGTTCTCTGTTCTAATATGGTCTAATTAAAAAAAGAATCTGAAATTCAGGATTTACTGATTATTGTCGATTGTTGGAAAACCCACATGATTCAATACTGCCCTTTGGGGAAGGATTCTGCCGCCCTGACCTGGTCTGGCCTACATTTCACTCCAGAGCCAGAGCAATGTCGTTGCCTCTCAACTGCCGCCCAAGGGCAAATAGGGATGAGCAATAAATGCCGGCCAGCCAACGATGGTCATGGCCCACGAATGAACAAAAATAATCATAACTGAAAATTTGTCTTCGTGTCATTATCAAATTTCTGTTCTCGGGATTTTGTTTTGGGCACGTCTATTACCGAGTACAAAAGAAGAAACGTCACTGCAGTCCCAAATATGCTTTACTTACTGGAAAGAACCATGAAACATTCTGTTCTCGTGGTTGTTTCTATAGTAAGCATGACTTCTATCATCTTACTGAAACATTGACAAACATGTCCTGTTGCAGACCACACAAAGTAAAGAGACAGTACTAACAGCTTACATATCAGCCCTTCAATATCACGGATCTGCACAACTTTCAATTCCTATTCATATACCACAACTGCATAAGATGCAAAGCACAGAAGGGGATCATTCGGCCCATTGGCTCGGTTCTGTAGTTAATATTCCATACATGCCTCACCATAATGCCTTTTCCTATCACCCCATCAATACATCATAGATATATAGATCGATAGATAGATAGATAGATAGATAGATAGATGGATACATAGATAGATTGGTAGATTGGTGTATAAATAGATACCCTACAGTGCAGAAAGAGGCCATTTGGCCCATCGAGTCTGCACGGACGACAATCCCACCCAGGCCCTATCCCCATATCCCTTAATATTTACCCAATAATCCCTCTAACCTACACATCTCAGGACACTAAGCGGCAATTTTTGCATGGCCAATCAACCTAACCCGCTCATCTATGGACTGTGGGAGGAAACCGGAGCACCCGGAGGAACCCCACGTCGACACGAGGAGAATGTGCAAACTCTACACAGACAGTGATCCAAGTCGGGAATCGAACCCAGGTCCCTGGAGCAGTGAAGGAGCAGTGCTAACCACTGTGCTACCATGCCGCCCATCCTTTTTTTTCTCCCTGATGCCTCTCTTCTACTTTCATTTGTGACGTTCATCTCAGCCATTCCCTATTCTAGTGTGTTCCACATTCTTCCACCTTATTCTGTCGGGTAAAATGATAGAAAATTCAGAAACCACGTACCAAACGCCTCTAAAACAGCATTTTCCCTGCTTGCCTGACAACACTGTTTTGGATCGACGTAACATATATTAAGCTGATCTTCATCTGCACCCGAGCTATGCCTGTAAATCTATATTCCGCACCCTCTCCTTTCCTTCTCCCCCATGTACTCTATGAATGGTTAGTTTTGTCCGCATAACGTGCAAGAAACAATGCTTTTCACTGCATAGCAATACACTTGACAATAATGAATCAAATAAAATCATAGAACATAGGTCATAGAATCCCCGCAGTGCAGAAGGAGGCAATGAGGCACATCGAGTCCGCACCAATCACAATCCCACTCAGGCCCTATCCCCGTAACCCCATGTATTTACCCTGGCAAGTCTGCCTGCCACTAGGGGCAATTTCACATGGCCAATCCAGCTAACCCACACATCTTTGGACTGTGGGTGGGAAGCAGTGCACCCAGAGGAAAACGACGCAGAGACGGGGAGAACGTGCAACCTCAACACAGACAGTGACTCAAGCCAGGAATCGAACCCAGGCCCCTGCAGCTGTGAGGCAGCAGTGCTAACCACTCTGCCACCGTGCCACCCCCACCGTGCCACCCCCAATATATGTGACAAAATTAAATCAAGTGTATGGACTCTACGAACCGTATTTATTTTTTCTGTATAGCGCACAGGAAACAATAATTTTCACTGTTTCCTAATGCATGTGACAAAAATAAATCAAATAAATTCAAATCAAATCAAATCATATTCTCCCCAATTTCCTGAATTCACCTTTGCATTTATTGTTCGCTACCTTAAACAGGTGGCCAATTCATTTGAAATCGTACATGTGTCCTTTCAACAATTTCATATTTGTAACCTCTATTTCCTTTCAAGCCTCAAGCTTCAATTCTTTAAGCGAAAAGGGATTCAGGCTATTCAATGTTCACTGATCTTTAGGAGCTATCAGTTCTGCTGTACCAGTTCTGAAGTATTTAGAGTAACGTTCCTGTTGTCTCTTTATCCTTACCAGGTTTTGAAGAACCGTGCTTTGTTCCCCAAGTCTGGCCTAACTGCTCTGAGTAGGAATCTGTGGTATTTTGAAAAACATGCTGAGTGTGTACCAGCACTCTGACATTTAGTAAACAGGAAAACAGCAGAGAGCTGTCTGCCTCGGTTCCATTTTTCAACCGCAATCGTGTATTTATTAATAAACACAGCGCAGAAATTTCACACCTCCCTCACACAGAGGGAACAAGAGCGAGTTTTCATGTGAGATTCGCATCGGGGGCTCAGAGTCTCACCATCTGGGTCAAGGACAATGAGTTTGCTCGGTGTCTGTGCATCGTTCCATCTCTTACAAGGTGAGAGATCCTCTTACATTTAGTTAGAGTGCAGAATAATTTACATTGGCTGAGTAGCAATGAACAGTTTCCAATGCCAGTTTGGTCGGGAACCACAGAAAAAACAGGTGGAAGATGTTGGGTAATTGTAAGGAGTGAGATACCGAACGTGTTTTTTTTAATGCAAAAATAATAAGTATCAAAGATAATATTCATTAGTGACAAGGAGGCTTACATCCACACTCCAATGATATTACTGTGAAAATCCCCTAGCTGTCACATTCCAGTACACAGCGGGAGAATTTAGCTCGACCAATTCACCTAACCTGCATATCTTTGGACAGTGAGAGGAAACCGTGAACAGCCGGAGGGAACCCACGCAGACACAAGGGGAACAGACAAACTCCAGACAGATAGTGACCCAAGCCGTGAATCGAACCTGAGTCACTGACGCTGTCAGGCAGCAGTGCTAAGTACTCTGCACTCTGCTCTCCAGAGTCCAAGCGCACAAATGTCACGAGTAAACTATTAGTGAGATATCACAGCTGGCTGTGGATTGAGTAACGTTCCAGTCAAGAGTTTCGAGCGTTTGCTTTCCTGGGTTTTGAAGGCGCTGGTGCCAAGCTTCCAACATGACTTTGCTCACAGTTGGCGTTGTATTCCTTCACCGCAAATGTCTCCAATCCACCCAGGCCTGAACATTGTAATATATTTTTCATTCACAAATGGTCAACATTAAAAAAAATCAAATTAATATTGGAAGCACAGAGCGATACTTAACGGGGGAGTGAGGGAATCACACCAAATTGGTTTTGGGTTTTCAATATCACAGAGTCCTAGAAATGGCTGAACCTGCTTTCGTTCCTGTAAAGGAAACGACTTCAGATAATCAAAACCAAATATCTGAAAGTCAAATTGCAATTTAAGAGTACTTGTGAAGCTTTATTGATCCTGATGTGGTTTAAAATCACTTAGTAAGACTGTAATACACCAGGCTCACTGATCTGGAGCAAGTAAATTGAAAAGGTCATTTAAAAACATCATTTGACTCAGTGCTGATCGACAGAACAGATGTCATTATCGGGATTTTAAAAAATCAAAGAATTACAGGCAATTGAGTCTATTGGTCGGGAAAATGTGGGAAAAAAATTCTGAGGGACAGAATTAATCTCCACTTGGGGTGGTAAGGATTAGTCAAGGAGATTCACCTTGGTTCAGTCAAAGTTAAATCGTGCCACACAAGTTCGACAGAATTCTTTGAAGAGGTGACGAGGTATGCAGATACGGGCAGTGCAGGTAATGTCATCTACATGGACTTCAGTAAGGATTTTGAGCTAGTCCCACATGGGAGGCTGATGAAGAAGGTTAGAGGCCATGGGATCCAGTCATTTTTTCAACTGCAATAGTGGCGGGAGGCAGAGGGCGATGACATCTGTTTTTGTGAATGGAAGCCGGTGTCCATGTTGTTCCACAGGGATCAGTGCTGGATCCCTTTTTTGTTTATATTCTCATTACTGATCTAATGAATGTTGGGGGTATGATAAATATGGTCGCAGATGACACAAACGTTGGTCGGGTGTACATAGCAAAAGGATTACAGGATTACTTAGATTGTAAGATGTTATAGACGGGTTGATCAGATGAGCAGAACTGTGGGAAATGGAATTTAACTCTAAAAGTTGTTAGGTGATGCATTTTGGGAGCACCAACAAGGCAAGGTAATACACAATGAACGGGAGGATTCTAGGAAGTACAGAGGATCAGAGGGACTTTGGGGTGCATATCCATAGGTCTCTGAAGACAGCAGGACAGGTAGATGAGGCCGTTCAGGAAGCAGATGGGATAGTTGCATTTGTTAAACGGGGCATTGAATGTAATAGCAGGGAAGTTATGATGGAGCTCCATAAAATTGTTGCTGAGGGCATAGCTGGAGTACTGTGTGCACTTTTGGTCGCCACATTGTCGGAAGGAAGTGATTGGACTTGGGAAGGTGCAGAGGAGATCCACGAGGATGTTGCTTGCTTTGGAGCTTTTTAGATCTGAAGAGGGACCGGATTGGCAAGCATTGTTTTGCTTGGAGCAAAGAAGGCTGACGGAGGACATGACTGAGATGAAGAAAATTATGAGCGGATTAGTCAGGGTGGATAGGAAAGAGTTTTTTCTCCTGAGCAATGGACTCAATAACCGGGGGCATAGATTTTTACGAACTCCAGCCATCGATCCAAATTACTGACTCTCCCCAGATAGGACAAAGCTTGCCTGCCAGAAATCAGTCTATCGAAGTCTCAACTCGAAGGCAAATGCAGCTTTCCTCGGGAAAAGAGAACTACACGGCACTCAGTCTTCCTCGCATAATCTCAATGTTCTTTGTATTTGCAGTAACCATTCCTTGTTCCAGTTACCACTATAAATCCCAACAATGAAATTGCTTTCCAAGTTGCTTGAGATACCTGCTGGTAAATGTTCTATGAATTCTATGAAATGTTCTGTGTGCCTTGCACAAGAACATGCAACCTATCAGAATCATAAAATCATTGAATCCCTACAGTGTGGAAAGAAGCCATTTGGCCCATCGAGCTGCACCTCCTGGCCGTATTAATGGAACCCCAGGTGTTTACCCTGATATTGTCCCTGACACTCAGTGGAAATTGAGCATGGTCAATCAGCCTAACCTACACATGTTTGGACTGTGGGAGGAAATCGGAGCACCCGCGGGAAACACACGCAGACACGGGAAAATCGTGCAAATTCCACACAGACTGCCAGCGAAGGCCTGAATCGAGCCCGGGGGCTGGCGCTGCGAGGCAGCCATGCTAACTACTGTGCCACTGTGCCACCCATACTGGAATGTCCCAATCCTTCAAACATTAGAAATAACCTATTTTTTTCATTCCAGTGGTTAGTTTCGCATTTTTGAAATTAATACTGCACGTGCCACTTACTTATTCAGTTAATGAGGGTTCGAGGTACAACGAATTTTGAAACACGTAACGACATGCCTGTATCATCAGGTGTTATCGTGATCTAATGAATATTATGAGTAAATATTCTGCTGAATTGAACTGAGTAGAGGGAGCCAGTATAGCTTCTTTAAAGTGGAACCCTGTCTGATTAATATAATTGAAAATCTTAAGGGGGTCGCTAAACAGATAGGCAGGAGAGTCTCTGTGAATAGACAGCAGCACAGTAGTTAGCATGCGGATTAGAAACCGGAGCGGCTGCTCGGGTTTACTCCTATAGTCCAAAGTTTTGCAACTGAGGCTGACTCGTCATCGTAAATTGCCCCTTAGTGACAGGGGAATTCGGAAGGTAAATATGTGATTTTACATGGATAGGCCTGGGTGAGATTGTTGTCAGTGCAATCCCGATGGGTCAAATGGTCTTCATTGGCAATGGAGATTCAATGATAATAGGCATGGTTCTCCCACAAGATCGTGAGCAACGTACACCATAACCCATTATTGTCAAACTCAACACTGCATGGAATAAACATTTTCAGATTATGGTTGGAATTTGACTGAGGGGATGGGGTCAGAGGGTGTGGACAAAATGGTTAGCGGACTGTGACGAGTGCTCTTCATCAGTGATGATTAGATGCCTTTGGCATTTTGAATAATGATTCAGATAAAAATAAAAGACTTGAACATCTGCCTTTGGTAGAACTGTGTTTGAAGGGAACGTGAACACGTTGATGGCGGGATCAGTCATTGCCGAACAGACTCATACAGGTTGTGAAGCAGCTGGTTTTTATCGGGGGTTGGGTGTGGATGGTGGGGAGGAGGAGGGCGGTGGAGACAGTCTTTGTTCTCTCTTATGTTCCTGCGGTAGGTAGAGATGATTCTGATACTGGATGTTCATGTCTATCAACCGGTCATAGAAAAATAACAACAAATAAACTAGAAGCAGGAGTAGACCAGGAATGTCCTTCGAGCTTGCACTGCCACTCACTATGATCATGGCTGATCATCAAATACAATGCCCTTTAGAGATGGAAATCTGCCGTCCTTACCCGGTCTAGCTTGCATGTAACTCCAGAGCCACAGCAATGTGGTTGAGTCTCAACTGCCCTCGGGCAACTAATGATGGGCAATAAATGCTGGCCAGCCAGTTACACCCATGTCCCAGGAATGAATAAAAAGAAAGTCGTTGTATATCTGGAGGTTAATCATGCGTGGTAATTATGTCAACGGCAATCATGGGGGCACACCCCTGTAATCCAGAAACTGCTATTTAAATGGGATTGTCTCTGAAATAAATTGATGTGCTTGATTTCCAGAACGGTAATGATAATTATCGATCCTTATTTATTTTGCCGACCAGCTCATATTAACGGGGAGTGTTTGGGTTATTCTGAACACAGTTGCTTTTACAGTTTCGATCTGAGAAAAGTTTTAGATCTGTGTCCGATCAGCATGTGTCACCTCTGGCACACACATTAGTTTTCAAAGTTTCCTTGTGTTGTCGAACCATGGCTTCAACAAATGCTCCATCAAGTTGCAATTCCTTGCATTTAACTGCCCCACCAATGTTGTGTAGAAAGTTAATATTTCAGGAAGCTCTCGTGCTATTGCACAAAGTTTTCTAAGGTTTTGCTTTCATAGTTCGGAAGGTCAACTTCTAAAACTCCTGCTAGACCTTCCAGTTTGCTCTACAACTTGTTTTTTTAAAAATAAATGTTAGGAAAACTGCAGGACATCGATTAAAGATGATTAACTGAAGCAGAAACAGCATAATTAAGTAAAATCCATTTAATTCCACAGAGCCAATGTTTAAGATCTGGCTTGCACTGTCTGACACTGTGATTGGGGGCCTCTTCAATCGAGGCTTTCCAATCAGAATTGGAACATTTTCTGATGCGAAGTAAATGCATTGCTCTTGGAAAAGTTATTGGTATGGAGCGAGTGATGCTGCTGTTACCAAAAAGACAAAGGAAATTAGGACGTTGGAAGACAGAAGCAAAAAGTGAAATTTCAACCCGTCGAGATGGCACTGATGTTCCACTAGATCCGGAATGATTACCGACCACATCCGCACTTTCCAGCAGGATCTCAATTTCCCTTGATGTTATTCATCGCGAGAAGTCTAGTGGCTTCTGCCTTGAACGTTTCCGATGACTCAATTTTGGAAATTCTCTCGTGTGGAATATTCCAAAGATTCATGATAATGAGTGGGTATATTCCTCGTCTTCCCTGTTCAAAATGTCCATTCCACATCCTGAGATCTTCCCCCCAGGTATTGACTCACCAACCACGGGGAACCTTATTCACATCCATCCTATTGCACACTGTCAGAGTTTTATCTGCAACAATGAGGGATCGCCTCATTCTTCAAAATTGTCAGCAATATGGGAGCTGCCTCATCAATGTCTCCACAAGTAAATCCCTATCCAAATCATTCATCTGCTAAACATCCATTGTACGACCTCTATGGAACTTACGTCAGAGCTGAGGGAAGAGGACCAGAACTGGACGCAAACTCCTGGCGAGGTATCAGCCCTATACAAATGCAGAAATACATTCTTATAAGTGAAAAATAATCTCCTCGCGATTAAGTCCCCCAAAGCGTTGAAGGTTTCCGACTTGTTTACTGCAACTACATTCTGTAACTCATGAACAACGACACCGAGTTCTCGTTATGCAGTCGGAATTAACAATTCATCATTTGACATATAAACATAGAAAATAGGAGCAGGACGAGGCCATTTTGCCCTTCGAGCCTTTTCTATCATTAACCACCTCATGACTGATCGTCCAACTCAATAGCATAATTCTGCTTTCTACCTGTAACTATTGCTCCCATTCACCCCAATTGCGACGTCCAGCCGCTTCTTGAATACATTCAATTTTTTGGCATGACTACTTCCTGTGGCAATTAATTCCACAGGCTCACCAATCTTTGTTTGAAGGAATGTTTCCTCATCTCCGCCCTGAATGGTCTACCCCGAATCCCCAGGTTCTGGACTCCCCCAGCATTGGGAACATCCTCGCTGCATGTAACCGGCCTGGTCCTTTTAGAATGTTAAGAGTCTCTATGAGATTTCCCCCACCCCCTTCATCCGCCTGAACACCAGCGAAAACAATCCCAAACTAGTAAATCTTTCCTCATACATCAGTCCCGCCATCCCCCGAATTAGCCTGCTAAACCTTTGCTGCACTCCATCGAGAGCAACGATTACCTTCCTCAGAAAAGGAGACCGAAACTACACACATTATTCAGGGTGTGGCCTCACCATGGCCCTGGAAAATTGCAACAACACATCCCTGCTACTTTACTTGAAACCTCTAGAAATGAATGGGGCGGCACGGTACCACAGTGGTTAGCACTGCTGCTTCACAGCTCCAGGGACCTGGGTTCGATTCCTGGCTTGGGTCACTGCCTGTGTGGAGTTTGCACATTCTCCTCGTGTCTGCGTGGGTTTCCTCTGGGTGCTCGTGTTTCCTCCCACAGTCCAAAGATGTGCGGTTTAGGTTGATTGGCCATGCTAAAAATTGCCCCTTAGTGTCCCGAGATGCGTAGATTAGAGGGATTAGTGGGTAAATATGGAGGGATATGGGAGTAGGACCTGGGTGGGATTGTGGTCGGGACAGACTCGATGGGCCGAATGGCCTGTTTCAGCACTGTCGGGTTTCTATGATTTCTATGATGGCCAACATACCATTTCCATTCTTTATCGCCTGCTGCACCTGCCTCCTTACCTTCACCATCGAGTGTCCAAGGACCGAAAAGTGTATTCCCACGGACCTTGAGGGAAGCTAGTGTTGAACTTGCAGGGGCCCTGGCAGACATATTTAAAATGTCAGTATTCACGGGGGAGGTGCCGGATGATTGGAGGGTGGCTCACGTTGTTCCGTTGTTTAAAAAAGGTTGCCAAAGAAATCAGGGAAATTATAGGCCAGTAAGTTTGACGTCGGTGGTGGGCAAGTTATTGGAAGGTGTGATAAGGGATAGGATCTACAAATATTTGGATAGACAGGGACTTATTAGTGAGAGTCAATATGGCTTTGTGCGTGGTACGTCATGTTTGACCAATCCATTAGAGTTTTTCGAGGAGGTTACCAGGAAAGTGGATGAAGGGAAGGTGGTGGATGTTGTGTACCTGGATTTCAGCAAGGCCTTTGACAAGGTCTTTCATGGGTGGTTAGTTAGGAATGTTCAGTCGCTAGGTATACATGGGGAGGTAGTAAATTGGATTAGACACTGGCTCAATGGAAGAACGATGTGGAAGAAGCCAGAGAGTGGTTGTGGAGGATTGCTTCTCTGAGTGGAGGCCTGTGACTAGTGGTGTGCCGCAGGGATCGGTGTTGGGTCCATTGTTTGTCATCTATATCAATGATCTGGATGATAATGTGGTTAATTGGATCAGCAAGTTTGCTGATGATACAAATATTAGAGGTGTAGTGGACAGTGAGGAAGGTTTTCAAAGCTTGCAGAGGGATTTGGACCAACGAGAAAAATGGGCTGAAAAATGGCAAATGGAATTTAACGCAGACAAGTTGGAGATATTGCGCATTGTAAGGACAAACCAAAGTAGAAGGTACAGGGTAAATGGTAGGACTCTGAAGAGTGCAGTTCAACAGAGGGATCTGGCAAAACAGGTACAGAATTCCCTAAAAGTGACGGCACAGGTGGATAGGGTCGTAAAGAGTGCCTTTGGTTCATTGGCCTTTATAAATCGGAGTATCGAGTATAAACGTTGGAGTGTTATGGTAAGGTTATATAAGGCATTGGTGAGGCCAAATTTGGAGTATTGTGTACAGTTTTCGTCACCTAGTTACAGGAAAGATGTAAATGAGGTTGAAAGAGTGCAGAGAAGGTTCACAAGTATGTTGCCGGGACTTAAGAAGCTGAGTTACAGAGAGAGATTGAATAGGTTGGGACTTTATTCCCTGGAGCGTAGAAGATTGAGGGGAGATTTGATAGAGGTGTATAAGATTTTGATGGGTATAGATAGAGTGAATGCAAGCAGGCTTTTTCCGCTGAGGCGAGGGGAGAAAAAAACCAGAGGGCATGGGTTCAGGGTGAAAGGAGAAAAGTTGAAAGGGAATATTAGGCGGGGGGGGGGGGGGGGGGATTCTTGACGCAGAGAGTGGAGGGAGTGTGGAATGAGCTGCCGGATAAAGTGGTAAATGCGGGGTTTTAACATTTAAGAAAAATTTGGACGGTTTCATGGATGAGAGGGGTGTGGAGGGATATGGCCCAAGTGCAGGTCAGTGGGACTAGGCAAAAAATGGTTCGGCACAGACAAGAAGGGCCAAAAGCCCTTTTCTGAGCTGTAATTATCTATGGTTCTATGGTTCTATGACACCCAGATCTCAATGCACACACTCCTCTCCCAATTTATAGCCATTCAGGTTGTAATCTGCTTTCTTGTTTTTGCTTCCAAGGTGAAGGACCTCACACTTGTTAAAATTATACTGCATCTGCCATTGCCTTACCCACTTAGCAACCTGTCCAGATGATGCTGAAATATCTCTACATCCTCGTCACAGTTCATCTTTCCACCCACCTTGGTATAATCTGCAAACTTTGAGATGTTATGTTCTGTTCCCTCATCCAGATCATTGATAAATATTAGGAAGAGTTGGGGTCCCAGCACCGATCCCTGTGGCACCGCACTGATTACTGTCGGCCAATTTGGAAAGGACCCATGAATTGCTACTCTTTGTTTCCTCTTTGCCAACTAGTTTTCTTTCCATCTCAATAAACTCCCACCAATCGGTTGCACTTTAATCTTGCACGATAATCTCTTATACAGGACTTTGTCAAACGCATTCTGAAAGTCCAAATTTACCACATCGACTGTCCCCGCCTTGTCAACTCCAGTAGTGACGTCTTCAAAGAACTGCAACGGATTTGACAATCATGACTTCTTCATAAATCCATGCTGACTCTGTCTGATGCAGCCACTGCTTTCTAAATGCTGCAATATAAAATCCTTGATAATGGATTCGAAAATTTTCCCCACTACTGATGTTAGGCTCACGGGTCTAAATTACTTCTTTTCTCTCCACCACTCTTCTGAATATTGGAGTGACATTAGCTCCCCTGCAATCCCCGTGGAGTGTTCCAGAATCTATGCAATCCTGAAAGATGACCACCAATCCATCCACTATATCCAGAGCCACTCCTTAAGTACTCTGGGATGTAAACTATCAGGTTTCGAAGGTGCAGATTAAGAAACAATTTGCCTTTCTGTTATTCTTGTCGAAGTGAAAGTTGGCATTCAGGCCAATGGCCGACAACGGATTTTGCTATTCCGTGCACGTGAAATGACTCTAAATCGGAACGTTAGCATGGTTACAAAGAAACAAAGATAATAGAGGCTATTCTGCCTTTCAAGCCCGCTCCGCCATTCATTTTGATCATGAGATATCATCCAATTCAATATCCTTATGCCACCAACCCACATATCCCTTATTTCCTAGAACCCCGAGGGTTATATCTAATTTCGTCTTGAAAGCACACAATGTTTTGGCCTCAGCCAGTTTCTGTGGTAGTTAATTCCACACATTCACAACTCGCTGAGTGAATACATTTCTCCTCTCCCCAGTCCTAAAAGGTTTAACACTTTTCTTCAAAATATGACCAGTAGTTCTCGTCTCCCCTACCATTGAGAACTATCTTTCTGCATCGACCCTATCTAACCCTGTGAGAATTGTTATCAATTTATAAGATATCCCTTTTCACTCTTCTAAAATCCAGTGAATGTAACCCTGAACGACATAGCAGCTCCACATTTTTCATCCCAGGAATCAGACTGGTAAACTTTAGCTGTACTCCATCTGTTGCAAGGACTTCCTTCCTCAGATAACTACAGCAAAACGGCAGACAATACTGCAGGAGTGGCCTCACAGATGCCCTGTATAAATCAGATAAAACATCCCATTCTTATTCACAAATCCTCTTGCTATGAAGGCCAGCATGCCATTTGCCTTCTTTACTGCATGCAGTAACTTTGTCCCTACTTTCAGCGATTGATGCCCGAAGGCAACAAAGTCGCGCTGAATTTTCACCTCTCTCACTTTAGAGCCAGTGAAATCATAATCTGCCTTCCTATTTTGTACCAAAGTGGATGATCTCACATTAATCGACATTGTACAGCACCTGCCATGCAAATTCTCACGTTACCAGAAGCTTCACTGTAAAGTGAACCATCAGACCTTGACTCCAAAATGCTTAAAGGATATAAGTGGCAGGTGGGCAGAAGCTGTGTCAATGAATTACGTTTAAGGATCATCTTCACGAGCGAGAGAGTCTGAGCGATTGAAGGATAGAATTCCAGAGCTGTGGTCAGAGTCAGCTGACTACATAGCAGGCAATGTTGGAGTGATGGAAACTTTCCGGAGTAGTTAGGGCACCCTGGATTGCTTTTCTGAATTTCGTTCCTGAGCCGTCGGCAGATAATCCACGCAGCCACATCCCTGCAATACCGATGGAGCACGGCACTGTCGTTGAGATGATGTCGTTCGGACGAGGCATTCAGATTCGGCCCCGCCTGCCACTCTGGTGGAAAATTAAGTGCAAAATGGCCCTATATCAAAAGAGAGCAAAGGACATGATTCTGGACTAATATTTACTTATTGTCAAGGAAGAGGCGATGGCCTCATGCTCCTACTGCTAGAGTACTAATCCAGAAATATTACTAATGTTCTCGGGACCAGGTTCAATTCCTTCCACGGCAGATATTTGGAGTGGAGTGGCGGAGGCTGAGGGGAGTCCTCAGTGAAGCCGATAAAATTATGAGAGGCATAGATAGGGTTGACAGCATGAATCTATTCCCAGAGTTGAAACGGCTCGTCCTTGGGATGAGCATTTAAGGTGAGAGGAGAAATTGCAAAGAGGCTGTGAGCAGCAGGTTTTTTGCACAGAGAGTGACAGGTTTCTAGAAAGCGCTGACTGTGTTGGTGGTGCAGAGAGATATTTCATCGGGTCATTTCAGAGGCTTTGAGATCAGCACATGAATATGCAAGGAGTAGAGGGATATGGAAGATGTACAGGCAGAAGGGATACGTTTAATTGGGCGTCGTGGTGCACTGTTCTCTGTTCTAATATGGTCGAATTGAAAAAGAAATCTGAAATTCAGGATCTACTAATTGTTATCGATTGTTGGAAAACCCACATGATTCAATACTGCCCTTTGGGGAAGGATTCTCCCGCCCTGACCTGGTCTTGCCTACATTTGACTCCAGAGCCAGAGCAATGTCGTTGCCTCTCAACTGCCCACAAGGGCAAATAGGGATGAGCAATAAATGCCGGCCAGCCAACGACGGTCATGGCCCACGAATGAACAAAAATAATCGTAACTGCAAGTTTGCCTTCGAGTCATTATCAACTTTCTGTTCTCGGGATTTTGTTTTGGGCACGTCTAATTATGAGTACAAAAGAAGAAACGTCACTGCAGTTCCAAATATGCTTTACTTACTGTAAAGAACCATGAAACATTCTGTGCTCGTGTTTGTTTCTATATTAAGCATGACTTCTATCATCTTACTGAAACATTGACAAACATGTCCTGTTGCAGACCACACAAAGTAAAGAGACAGCAGTAACAGCTAACATATCAGCCCTTCAATATCACGGATCTGCACAACTTTCAATTCCTATTCATATATCACAATTGCATAAGATGCAAAGCACAGAAGGGGATCATTCGGCCCATCAGCTCGGTGCTGTAGTTAACATTCCATAAATGCCTCATCATAATGCCTCTTCCTATCACCCCATCAACACATCATAGATAGATAGATAGATAGATAGATAGATAGATAGATAGATAGATAGATAGATAGATAGATAGATAGATAGATAGATAGATAGATAGATAGATAGATAGATAGATAGATAGATAGATACCCTACAGTGCAGAAAGAGGCCATTTGGCCCATCGAGTCTGCACCGACCACAATCCCACCCAGGCCCTATCCCCATATCCCTTAATATTTACCAATAATCCCTCTAACCTACACATCTCAGGACACTAAGCGGCAATTTTTGCATGGCCAATCAACCTAACACGCTCATCTATGGACTGTGGGAAGAAACCGGAGCACCCAGAGGATCCCCACGCAGACACGAGGAGAATGTGCAAACTCTACACAGACAGTGATCCAAGTCGAGAATTGAACCCAGGTCCCTGGACCTGTGAAGCATCCGTGCTAACCATTGTGTTACCGTGCCGCCCATCCTTTTATTATTTTTCTCTCTGATGCCTCTCTTCTACTTTCCCATTAAATTCATTTGTGGCAGTCATCTCAGCCATTCCCTATTCTTGTGTGTTCCACATTTTTCCACCTTCTTCCATCGGGTAAAATGATAGAAAATTCAGAAACCACGTACCAACCGCCTCTAAAACAGCATCTTCCCTGCTTGCCTGACAACAATGTGTTGGATCGACCTAACATATATTAAGCCGATCTTTATCTGCACCCGAGTTGTGCCTGTAAATCTATATTCTGCACCCTCTCCTTCCCTTCTCCCCCATGTACTCTATGAACGGTTAGTTTTGTCTGTATAACTTACAAGAAACAATACTTTTCACTGCATAGCAATACACTTGACAATAATGAATCAAATAAAATCATAGCACATAGGTCATAGAATCCCTGCAGTGCAGAAGGAGGCAATTAGGCACATCGAGTCCGCAACGATCACAATCCCACCCAGGCCTCTCCCCGTAGCCCCATGTATTTAGCCTAGCAAGTCTGCCTGCCACTAGGGGCAATTTCACATGGCCAATCCACCTAACCCACACATCTTTGGACTGTGGGTGGGAAGCAGTGCACCCAGAGGAAAACCACGCAGAGACGGGGAGAACGTGCAACCTCAACACAGACAGTGATTCAAGCCAGGAATCGAACCCTGGCCCATGCAGCTGTGAGGCAGCAGTGCTAACCACTCTGCCACCGTGCCACCCCCACCGTGCCACCCCCAATTTATGTGACAAAATTAAATCAAGTGTGTGGACTCTACGAACCGTATTTATTTTTCAGTACAGCGCAGAGGAAAAAATAATTTTCACCGTTTCCTAGTACATGTGACAAAAATAAATCAAATAAATTCAAATTAACACAAATCTTATTCTCCCCAATCTCCTGAATTCTCCTTTGCATTTATTGGTCCCTACCTTAAACAGGTGGCCAATTCATTTGAAATCGTACATGTGTCCTTTCAACAATTTCATATTTGTAACCTCTATTTCCTTTCAAGCCTCAAGCTTCAATTCTTTAAGAGAAAAGGGTTTCAGCCTATTCAATATTCACTGATCGTTAGGAGCTATCAGTTCTGCTGTACCAGTTCTGAAGTATTTAGAGTAACGTTCCTGTTGTCTCTTTATCCTTACCAGGTTTTGAAGAACCGTGCTTTGTTCTCCAAGTCTGGCCTAACTGCTCTGCGTCGATAGCTGTGGTATTTTGAAAAACATGCTGAGTGTGTACCAGCACTCTGACATTTAGTAAACAGGAAAACAGCAGAGAGCTGTCTGCCTCGGTTCCATTTTTCAACCGCAATCGCGTATTTATTAATAAACACAACGCAGAAATTTCACACCTCCCTCACACAGAGGGAACAAGAGCGAGTTTTCATGTGAGATTCGCATCGGGGGCTCAGAGTCTCACCATCTGGGTCAAGGACAATGAGTTTGCTCGGTGTCTGTGCATCGTTCCATCTCTTCCAAGGTGAGAGATCCTCATACATTCAGATAGAGTGGAGTAGAATTTACAGTTGCTAAGTAGCAATCAACAGTTTCCAATGCCAGTTTCGTCGATAACTACAGAAAAACAGGTGGAAGATGATCGGTACTTGTAAGGAGTGAGATACCGAACGCGTTTATTTTTAATGCAGCGAGTTCTTGTGATCTTGACGGTGCTGTCTGAAAGGGCGGTGGAAGCAGATTCTATCGTAACTTTCAAAAGAGGGGAGTTGGAGAAATGCGACAAGGGGCCAGCATTAGCTGTGATATCAGTGGGTAAAAGGAGGGTGAGTGGCCAATTGGATAAGTCTTTCAAAGCTCCAACACTGACACGAACGCCCGAATGGTCTACCTCCCAGCTGTGCAGAGCTGGGAGATGAAACACATCATGCAAGCTTCACTTAACAACAAATGTTTTAAACTTATTTATTCGTGTCACAAGTAGGCTGCCATTAACTCCGCAACGCAGTGGAAAATGTAATGTATCTAACAATGACCTGACTGGAAATTAAAGAGAATTGTCATATCATTGTCATAAAATATGTGAGTTTGCTTCATTTACACCATTGGCGACTGGGGGAGCGGGGTGGGTGCTGTTGTGTTTCAACTGAAATTAGAAAGACTTGAAAAAGAGTCAAGAGCCCAAAGTCAGCAGGGAAAAGTTGAAACAAACGTTGGATGAGAGAAAATAACATTAAATTCTGAAGAAGTCCTTCAATATATTTAACCCTCACAGTTCCCAGTTGTCCACTCCAATGCATACACTAGATTTCCTGATCAAGAAACTCAGATTGGACACAGAAGAAAAGAACACAACCAACACAATAATCGGCGCGATTTGAAGTGTTCCTGTGCTGGACACCTCGTTTTTTGTCGTTGTTTCTAGATTTGTTATGCCCCTATATCGGCATTTGTTTGCCGGGGGATGTTTTCAGGTAGTGCAGGACAATTTGTGGTGACTCTTGTTTTTTCTCTCTCTCCTTCTCAGTCATAGTGTCTCATACTACGTTGTCCCAGTGTCCACCGGTACAGACACTTCCGGAGGGGAGCAGTGTTAAACTGAACTGCCACATCCCGGGCTCAGGAGCTGCTATGGTCTATTGGTACATGCAATCAGAGCGAAACAAAATAAAATTGGTTGACAGACATGGCATTTACCTCCAGGAAGGCGAAAGCTTTGCAAGTAAGAATTCTGAAAAAGTGGGAATTTATTCATTGCTGATTACGGATGCACGGAGAAACGATTCTGGGATGTATTATTGTGCAATCCGCAATCTCAAAAAGAGGTCACTAATATTCGGAAATGGATCCAAGTTAGTAATTGCAGGTACATTTTATCATTCTTCCATTGAAGTGGACATTTCAACAGCAATTAAAACGAGTCGTGTTCTACCTGTTAATGGGTTCTCTGTTTGTTTTGCCGGATTTAGCGGATTCTCCAACCATATTCCTCCTCACCCCGCCGCTGCATCAGATTCGCGCCATGGAAAGGGTCCCGTTGTTCTGTTTGGTCAGAGGATTGTCTCCCGATTCCATTTCCGTCCGCTGGAATGTTTCTGGGCGGGATACTGTGGGACTGACCGATTCAGGGGCAATGGAACCGGGCGGCACCGACACCGTCAGGAGTTACATCAGCCTCCCGGTGGAAACTTGGAGCAGCGGCGCTCGCTGTACTTGCGCCGTTCAAGTCATCTCCAGTGAAAGTATTTTCAGTGAAAGTGTCTCATGTCAGAGAGGTAGCTATTCACAATGACCCCTTCACATCCATCTATTTAATGCTAATGTCACACTTTACGCAGAGGTGCCTAATTTTATAACATGTCTCTTCTCCCATGTGTTTCGACGTAAATCCAATTCAACTTTGACCTATCACAGTGCTCTCGTTCAGTTCGCTGAAAAGTTAATCTTCCCTCTTCCAGAGAGCTGTTCATGTTCAGCCACTGAGACACTTATTTCTGGCACAGATGGATGTCGAGATATAGGGAAAACGCCGGAAGGAAACGTTTATGTTGAAAATTAGCCATCATGTTATATAATACCAGAGCAGCCTCGAAAATGGACTGGCTTCTTCCTGCTCCTATTTCCTGTGTCCATATGTCTGGCTCCACCGTGTTGACATGGTTTGATTTATTATTTTCACATGTAATGGGATACAGTGAAAAGTTTTGATCCATGCACGTTACAAAGACATGCATACCATTGATCGAGTACATGGATTTGATTTATTATTGCCATATGTATTTGGGATTGCGCTGTCCAGAAAAAGCATAACGCTCATAGAGTACATAGTTTTGATCTATTGTTGTCATATGTTTCCAGATACAGTGAAAAGCATTGTTTCATGCGTGCGATACAAAAAAAGCACACCATCATAGGGTACATAGATTTGATTTAATTCTATTTTATTGCTGCCACATTTATTGGGATACATTGGTAAGTATATTTCCTTGCGTTATACAGACAAAACATACCGTTCACAGAGTACTTAGTTTTGATTTATTACTCTCACATATATTGGGATAGAGTGAGATGTATTGTTTCTTGCACGCTACACAGGCAAAACATACCATTTATATAGTACATGTGGGAGAAAGAAAGGAACGGGTGCAGCATGTAATACTACATGCGTAAATGGAAGATTACGAGACAGTATAAGAGAGTTAGAATTAAGTTTTAAAAGAATAGCACGAAAGCCAATGACAGAATTGGTGGGTATGCTTGGGACAGCTCGCAAGAAACAGCCATGCTCCGGCGCCATTTTGAATATGGTTGGGAGTCAGTAGCCCATGTCGCCGTGGGTTGAAATGAAATGTGTGATGACATTTCTATCGTATAACTTTATCACATCATGCCTACATGTAATGATTTATCCGACCTATCGTCTCCCTACTTCGAACTATTACAGTTTAAAAAAGCGGCACATGCTATCTGATGGATCTGTCCACCTGCTTAACTTAGCGTTATTCATTATCTCTCTCCCTCTGTTAATCGGTTCATTTTGTTTCTGTATAATAATCCGCTATCTCAGTCAGCTAGCCAACTCTCTGCATCTCACTCCCTCTCTTTTTCTCTTTTCGCTCCATTTCCCTATTCTCTCTGTGTTGCCCAGTATTAAACTCTCTGTGTCTCCCCGATCCACCCGACCCCTCCGCCTCCACACCACCCCCCCCCCCCCCCCCCCACACACACACACACCCAAACTACCCCAACCCCGGCCCCTCTTTTCTTCTTTATTCATTCCTGGGACATGCGCGTCGCTGGCTGACCAGCATTTATTGCCTAGTTGACATAGGGCCGTTATGTGTCAACCACGTTCTCTCTTATCTCTCTGTCGCCAGCTATTGATTTTTCTCTCAGTCTGTGTTTATTGATATCTGTAATATTCTCACTCTTGCCTGATTTGTCCAGTTAAACAATGCTCCATTTAAATAGCCACCTATCTGTCTCAATGGATTCCTACGTCGTCGACTCACTTTTTATATATTTGTCCTTACCTTGCTCCTTCCAGCTGTTCCCTTATGTATATCCAAGTGAAACAATTCTGTATGATCTATCTGCTCTATCACTCTCTTTGATCTCGGGATTACTCCTGTCAAATTTACCTATCACTTTCTTTCTCTCTCACTGAACGATGATCTTTCGATTTTTGCTCTCTCTCAGTCGCATTCCCTCACTCTGTCTCTCGTTGTCTCTCCCCAGTGTCCTGTTGAAAAAATGTTCGGCAACTTTTCTGCTCCATTACATGACGGCACAATATACAAAACCAGTTATTATTTTCGGGGAAATGGACAGGCAGTTTTAATCAAATTGTTCACTCATTTATGTTTTCCACAATTCTCATTGGAGGTGAAATGTATTCTTCTGTTTCAGATATTCCGGTAACCACGTCGTGCATTGTCTCGCTTTCAGGGGGTTTGTTGGCCGCGGCGCTCCTCCTTCTGGGATTGGTCTTTGTGGCTGGGAGATGGAGCTGCAGGAATCGGCAGAGAAGTAGCGATTGTTCAGAGACACTCTCACCCCGCGGCATCCACAATCACACATTTATCACTGAATTATTGAGACTATGGACGAATTGTGTGAAATGTGGCCAATTAGTCCGACTTTCTTCTTCTTAAACAGGCAATGCAAGACATGATGAGGCCCTGACCGCTTCCAGATCATACCAACAGAATGAAGAGGTACGTTGTATTTTCCATTTTGCGTGGTTATTTTTCGATACCTTTTCACCCAAGGTTCAAAATTCGTAATGAGCACATTGCTCCGGAAAAAAAAATAACTCTGCAACTCTGGCAGCATCTGTGGAGACGGGAATATTTCGAGCCCTTGGGATACTTCTTCAGACCTAAGTTAAATCATTGGCCGCATTCTGCAGCCCATCCCGCTGGCGGGATTTTCTGGTCCCGTCGTAAGCAACGCACCCCTGCCCGTTCCCCCTCCCTCCAAAGCAACGGCATGCGGCCCGTTGTTGAACTTTGTGTCAACCTGGTTTCCCGTCATTTACCCCACTCCACCGCGGGGGAACTCGCGGACGTGTTTTTTGACGTCGGTGGCACTGGAGGATGCAGCCGTGGCTGGGGGCGGGTGGCGGGGCGGGGGCGGGGGGTGCAGCGGACCGCCGGGGATGTCCCGCCAAGTAAGCAGAATATTATCTTGGGAGTCATTGTGTCCATTTAGGAAGTTGATTTTTCACACAATGGGAGTCCAATTTTGGAACTCTCTCCCCGGAAAAAAAAACTGTTCAGGGCAGTTAACAGTTGGAATTTGCAAAACTGAGATGGATAGATTTATATTCGGGAGAATATTGAGGAATATTCAAAAATTGCTCAAAAACATGTCAGCCTTCATCTCGTTGAATAGAGTGGAGGGACTCTATGGCCTCACCTATCCCTATAATGATGGTGTGGAGTACATTGACAGATCACTTTTCATCCACAGTCTGTTTATGCTCGCCTGGCCTTCAATGAGGATCCAACACGCTAACTCGAGAGGAAAGAGAGTGAACGAAAAAGAGAGAAATGTGTGTTTCCTCCATATCTAGTGTTGTAGAAACATTTCTTTTGTGCACGGTCAATTTTGAAGGTCCAACTGGAGCAAATTCGTGCGGAGTGGCAGCTCAATGCTCTGATGGCGCCCAAAGCGGAAAATGCACTCACCCTAATGTCCGCCATTCTACAATGGAATATCGACTGCAGCGCAATTTCACCTCTTCATGCTTCTAATTCCTTATATCGTTTTTTACAATGCTATTCTGCATTGTCTCCGGTAAATATGCAATAAACAATTCAAAATGTATCTGTATACGCGTTACCAATTTGTCGAAACAGGTTTTGAATACCAATGTAAGCTGCATGACCCCAGATTCTATATGGGTTCAACCCAAATGCGTTTCCGGTGGCTCTTCAGCTAATTAACAAAGGCATTTTTGGAGTGAATGTGTGTGCGTTTGGAATTGGGTAAAGAACCGACGAGGTAGTTTAGTATTTCGTTGGGGATTCTCGCTGGATTGATTAAAAATGCAGAGTGAGAGCATTCTTGAACTCGATGTGCAGTGGTAATGAACACAATTACATTTATTGCTGAGACAAAATTATTTCCAATCCATTTTGGCTTTGGATAACATCGCTCAGTGGATTTTACAGAATCGGACAAGAGAACCTTACCCATGTACAGCACAGGAAGAGCCTGCCCCTTATCTGTCGGCTGTTTAAATCTGTATGTTTGTTCCACATCCTATCTACCACAGCATGACAATTAGGCATATTCCTCTTTTAACAGCGATTAAAATTATCAGCGATTAAAATTACTTTTCTTTCCTCCTGTACATGCCAATAGCAGCAGACCATTGAGCACTTCGGTGAGTTAATTTCCGCCACGCTGGAACAATATCTTAACTCCATTCACGCAGCTCCATGCATAATTCTATCCAGTTACCAAAAGACAATCTCTGTTTTGACAGTTTCATTTTAGCCACGGTCTCAGCAGTTATTTGAAGTTCATAGTTACAGATCCCCCTTTCCATTGTTTGAAGAATTGTGAACATGTCACATCCAAATGCACAGACTCTGTTATCGAGCAACACCATATCCAACCATCCGGCCGCCACCCCCCACTACATCCACCCGAATTGTTTTTGACTTCGCCCACTGCGACGGTACCGTGCCGTTAACAAATGTATTTTAATCATGTTGATCTGCAGGATGTCTCTAGCAGTCCCTGGCATCTTGTGGGAACTTTTGTCTACAAACGGCATCCTCCATTGTGACTGAGACATCACAATTGATAATATGTCTGTTTCAATCTGAACTAATGCAGTGATCTGTTTTTTGAGTGTTCCCTTGGGATTGCAGAGCAAATCTTGATCGGTATGATTGACAGATAAATTCATATGGCTGTGGACAACTAATCTTTCACAGAGAATTCCAACTTCGTTGCTGTTTCCAGATGTTGTTTGGACTTGAGATAGAGCAGTGTCAGTTTTCACCCGCCTCTGGAGTTGTAGATACTGCTTTCTGAGTGTTGCTTCTTGGAAGCTGCAGAGAGAGTGAAAGAGAGAAAGGTATCCTGTTCTGTCCCTCAGATTTGAAACCTCGAAGCTTCCAGAGACTAGATTTATTTCACTGTTTTGCTGTCTTGGGCATATATATACTTCTCTGAAAACGGCTGTTTGGATTAATTTCGATTGGTGTTGAAAGTTGGAAATCTAGTATCGCGGGAGTAAACGTGTTTTTGTGTTAACTAATTCTGAGGAAGGTTGCATGCTGATGGGAGATATGATTAAATTGGAACACCAGAGATAGATAGCTTTTGATATAACAAGGTGTGATGTTTAATTCTTGTAATTGGTAAAAGTTAAGCCACTTCTTTTTAGTGGGTCATTTGAATCATACTCGGAGTGGGGCGGCACGGTAGCACAGTGGTTAGCACTGCTGCTTCACAGCTCCAGGGACCTGGGTTCGATTCCCGGCTTGGGTCACTGTCTGTGTGGAGTTTGCACATTCTCCTCGTGTCTGCGTGGGTTTCCTCCGGGTGCTCCGGTTTCCTCCCACAGCCCAAAGATGTGCGGGTTAGGTTGATTGGCCATGCTAAAAATTGCCCTTAGTGCCCTGAGATGCGTAGGTTCGAGGGATTAGTGGGTAGATATGGGGGTAGGGCCTGGGTGGGATTGTGGTCGGTGCAGACTCGATGGGCCGAATGGCCTCTTTCTGTACTGTAGGGTTTCTATGATTTCTATGAAACACCTTATGATCACGATAATGCCAAAATCAAATGTAACACTTAGGGTCGAGGCTTGCTACACAGAAACTTTGAAGTTTCTGGCCTGGGTCTTCACACCACTCCCAGAGGAAATAGCAACTCTCGGTCGATCCTAATATATTATTCCGCTATTTTAGGAAAATCAGACCGCCCCTTAATCTTCGAAACTCACGGGAATACAAACATATTCTCTGCACCGAAATCACCCTTCGCCATTCGCTATGGTATTTTTTGCTTATTTCATTCTGCACCGTTTAAAATATAGACATCCACATGATCAACTGTCAGTGATTTGCTCTCATTTGACCAACTTTCTCGATTCAGAAGTTGCATCTTTCCACTTTACCCACAGTTCCTATCCCCTGCAGCATTCCCGAGGGTGGAAAGCCTCCAACGTGTTCTGCAGTGCAAATGAATCATCGATCCTAACAGAGACTACTTAACAGGAAGCACTTAATGTCCCCTGGAGTGATACACTTAATATTGCTCCTAATTGTTACTGAGAGATTCTCCGCATTTTGTGTCTGGACATCGGGTTTTGCAGACAATGATAACACTCTTACGCGATTCCCTGGTATTTCTTACTCCACAGGGGGGAACAAATATATCAATATTTTGTGGACAATATTGCCTCAATATTTCTTCCTGGATTATTCGGGAAATGAAGCTGATTTAAAGACATTCCACGCCTATTTAGACCCCTGTATGATCCCGGATGTCTGAAAACGCGGTTTAATGAACACCACGCAACACATGTTTGCTTGGGTCAGAACATGGACGGGCCCAGTTCGATAGTTTTATCCATCAGCGCAAGCATGCAATAGCCAGCCTTCTGTCCTCTGGGAAGCACAAGGCCAAAGTGGCGGAGGGGGAGGCAGGGTAGACTGAGGCAGTTTATGTCCATTTGTGCAGAGTGAACAGGATGAACGACCAGGAGTATAATATCGTCACTAATAAAGCTGACAGTTAATTCGTGAGGAAAATCTTTCCTCATTGGATAGGGATAATATGGAAATAGTCCGCACAGTCATCCGATCTACAGAAATGCATTTGATTGGGAAACTGAATAAACTGAGGAAAAAGAAATGAATTAAATAGTGGGTTAATGGTGGGGGTGGGGTGTGGGATCTAGGGTTGTGGATAACTGCGATTATGTAGATGTGGGAGGAAGTTCCTGTGAAATATAACGACCAGCCCGGAGTGGGTGGCCCAGAGCCCGCTTATCAAAAGATGCAATTATGATACAAAGGGATAGGGAGAATTGGACTGGGTGAAACCGGCATTAAAACATTTGCATCCTTTTGAATCTTTCTTCTTTCGATACTTGTTTGCAGAAAACAGAATGTAGTAAGGTGTTTGGGGTGAATTCAACGCAATATTCTGCTATCCCCTGTGCCCATTCGAATTTCACAAACAGTCATGTTGCTGAATTCAGCAACATTATCTGTTCAACACAGTTTAGGTCAGTCTCAAGGCGTGTTTAGCATTCGCTGGAAGATGTTTCTCGTTGCAGACTCAGCTGTGCGCGGCCTCTTAATCTGTAAACAGGAAACTCTGAACCACAATTCACACTGCTCTGAAGTTTTCAGTGCGCCATTTTCACCGCAGCACCTTGTGTCTGCAAAACGTGCATTTTCACCTTGGCTCCCGATTCCCTGTGTTACCACAGCCCACCAACTTTGTAACACCTTGAACGTTGTAGCATCTCTTTGCAGTTTTGTGTCTTCGTCACTCCTCCTTTAGCGTAGCACATTTGCAGGGTTAGAACCACTGAGATATAAGTCAATTCGAAAATTAAGCCAATGCCTACTTTCTATAAAACGAATTTCATGGTGAAAGAATCAATCATTTGCAGTTGATCAGAAGCGTTCACGGGAAACATTCACCAATATATTCACTTGGACGTTCTGCTCCTTTGGACTGAGAAGGATTCCACGGTCATCAGTAAAAATAACGTTTGCCTTTCTTTTTTTCTTGTTTCTACTTATATGCAGACATAATCAGTTTTGGAAAGGTCAGCCACGTTCAGGGCGGCAAGATGGCACTTCATGTCTTAAATGGAGTCCATGAGGAGAGAGGACTTTTGCCCAACCTTTGTACAGAAACTTACCAATGCAAACTCTGTGCATGGAACTGTGGGGTGGCCGCACACCAGAAGAACATGGTCAATCAGAGGCACTCAATTGAGTGAAAAGTGTCAATGATTATTTGATGATGGACACTTGCAAATAGCACCAGGGCAGATGGAGAAATTTAAATTAAATTAAATAACGCATTTAGATTAAAATCTAGTCTAATCCATGGCAACCATGATCAATATAATCGATCACTGATCTCTTTTCTGGCAGACAATCTACCGTCCATATCTGGTCTGGCCGAAATGTGCCGCCAGAAATGTACCAGCAAAACACTCATTTCCAGGGTGGGCAGAAAACTTGGAATTACAATCTCTGCCAGGTCATAAGAAAAGTAATGAACTAAACATCGTGATTTCTGAGTCAGAAAGATAGTTCTGCATTTCAGTGCGTGCCGAAGAGGCAATTTCAGTTTGGTCACAAACATTGGAGAGGAGGGGCATATTGAGCGCGTCGACCCTCTTCCGTCTTACAGTAACATAGAGGCTGATCTGTATTATTACTTCAGTTACCTGGCTTGGTTCAGCAACTTGTACTCAACTCCCCAACAAAAAAACAGTTCAAAATTTTCTATTTCCATCACCAATCGGCTTCAGGAAAAGGAGTTCCAGCTTTGTGAGAAAAAAAGGTGTGCTACTTTGCTTTTACTGCAGTCCTAACTCACTTATCCAAGCGAATTAAAATTGCGAGGGCGATAATATTGAGATATCACATCTGGCTGGGGATTGAGTAACTCTCCAGTCAATAGTTTCGAAAGTTTCCTTTCCTGTTTTTTCAAGGCGCTTTTGCCAAGCTTGCGATATGACTTTGCTCACAGCTGGCGCTGTTTACCTTCAGCGCGAATGTTTCCTGCCAACCCATGTCTGAACACTAGAGTATTTTTCGTACTCAAATGCTCAACAGAAATAATTTGATAATAATAATAATAATCATAAGTAATAAATTGACAATGTAATTTAATTTAACAGGATATAATGAAGATCCATTGGTCTTGACGTGGTTTAACGTCCCTCAGTAACACTGTAATGCAATACGCTTTGTGATCTTGAACATGTAAGTTGACAAGGGCATTTTAGATTAAGCATAAATCCCGATTTTGCACAGTGCTGACGAACGGTTCAGATGTCATTTTCGGGAGAAAGACGTCTGAAAATTACAGGCAATTGAGGTTATCCCCAGTGGTAGGGAAACTGGAGGAACAAATTCTGAAGGACAGAATTAACCTCCACTTGGGAAGACAAGTATTAATCAAGGATATTCAGCATGATTTTGTCAAAGGGAAATCATACCATGCAAATTCAACTGATTTTTTCGAGGAGTGACTCGTTGTCAAGATGCGGGCAGTGCAGTTGATGTGGTCGGCGTGGACTTCAGAAAGGATTTTGATCAGGTCCCACATGTGAGGCTGATGACGAAGGTGAGAGCCCATGGGTTCCAGTCAATTTTGCAAACTGGATCCAAAATTAATTGAGCGGCAGGAGGCAGTGCGTAATGGTGGAAAGTTGTTTTTGTGACTGGAAGTCCGTGTCCATTGGTGTTCCGCAGGTATAGGTGCTGCGTCCCTTTTTGTATGTAGTGTACACTAATGATCTCGACGTGAATGTGTGGGGTATGATAAGTCCTTTCGCTAATGACACATCGATGTAAATAGTAAGGAGTAAAGCCGTAGCTCACAGGATGATGTAGAAGGGCTGGTCAGATGGTCAGAAAAGTGACAAATGGAATTTAATCTAGTAAGTGTGAGATGACGTATATTAGAAGAATCAACAAGGCAAAAGAATACACAATGAATGGTTGTACATGGAGGAAGTACAAAGGATCAGAGGGACATTGATGTGCATGTCCAAAGATCTGTGAAGAGGGCAGGACAGGGAGATAAGCTCGTTCAGAAGGGTTATGTGGGATACTTGGGTTTATTAACCGAGGCATTGAGTATAATAGCTGGGAACTTGTTATGGAGCTGTATCAAACACTGCTCAGGGTAGAGCTGCAGTACTGGTCGCCACACTACAGGATAGAAGTGATTGAAGTCTGGAAAGCTCAGAGGAGATTCACCAGGATGTTGCCTGGCTTGGACCGTTTCATGTATGAAGAGGGCTGGATTGGCTCGGTTTGTTTACCTTGGAGCGCAGAAGGCTGTGGGAGGACCTGATTGAGGTTTAGAAAGTTGTGAGCGGCATGGATCGGATCGATGAAAACTGCTGGAAATCCGCAGAAACGTCTGACTGAGGTTTTGTAACCAGAATATTAACTCAATCGTTGTATGATCATTTGGAAGAGGCGCAGAGATATGTGCTCTGATTCCATAGTGTGGACGAATGTGATTTGATTCGCAATTAGATGCTTCAGACAGTCAGCTGATCGCTGATAGCCGCATGAGGTATCCCGGATGGGACATCTTGCAACTTATTCCAAAATTCAGGGAGAGGGACTGTGTGGTTTTTGAGCAAATTGGAATTGGGTAGGACAAGCTATTTGAGGTGTTGGCAGCCTTAAAAGTGGATAAATCTCCAAGTCCAGCTGAATTGCGCCATCAGCTCCTGTGCGAGGCAAGAGGGAAGATTGCAGGGGCGCTGGCTCGTATTTTTCAATTCCATTCTGGCCACGGGAGGTCCCATAAAACTGGGGAATAGCAAATATGGTTCGACTATTTAGGAAGAGTAGTAAAGATGAACCAGGGAACTACAGACAAGTGAATCTCACTTCAGTGGGAGGGAAACAATGAGAGAAACTTCTGAGGGAGAGCATCCATCGACACTTTTGGAGAGGCAAAGCTTGTGCAGAGATATTGAACATGGCTTCGTCAGAGGGAGGTCATGCCGAACAAATTTGATTGAATTTTTTGAGGCTGACAATGTGTGGAGACGAACGTAGTGCAGTGGATGTAACTTCTGTGCATTTCAGCAAAAACCTTGACATGGTTCCACATGGGAGACTTGCAAAGAAGATAAACTCACGTGGGATTCAGGGTAATTTCATAAAGTGCATTCAAAATTGGATCAGTTGAAGGAGACAGCGGGTGACGACAGAAGAATGCTTTAGTGACTGGACGCCAGTGTCCAGTGGCGTACCACAGGGTCCTGTGTTGTGCCCCGTATTTTTCGTCATTTATATAAATGACACGGATATCTATGTGGCGGGTAGGATTAGTTAGTTTGCAGAAGACACAAGGATTGGACGTACGGCTAACAGTGAGGTGGAATGCGTTGGGCTACAAGGACATAGAGACAGAATGGTCAAATGGGTAAATAAGTGGCAGATTAAATTTAACACTGAAAAGTGTCAAGTGATGCACTTTGGAAGGAGTAATTTGACAAGAATGTATTCTATGAATGGTAGGACACCCGGAAGTTCTGTGGAATAAAGGGACCTTGGCGTCTTTATCCACAGATCTCTGAAAATGGAAGGGCATGATAATAGAGAGGTGAAAAGGGCAAATGGGACATTTTCATTTGTCATTCGAGACATTGATTGCAAATACAGAGAAGTCATGTTGGAATTGTATAGGACTTTCACGAGGCCACAGCAAGAGAACCGTGTGCAGTTATGGTCGCCGCATTATCGGAAGTATATGATTGCACTGGAGGGGGTGCAGAGGAGATTCACTAGGATGCTGCCTGGAATAGAACATCTAAGTTAGAAAATTTGGTTGGATAGGCTTGGGGTGTTTTCGTTGGAACAGAGAAGATTTAGTGGTGACCTGATCGAGGTGTACAAGATTATGAGGGACATGGACAGGATGCAGCTATTCCACTCAGTTGAAGAGTTCATTCACAAGGGGGCATAGGTGTAAGGCGAGGGACAGGAAATTTAGGGGGGAATGTGAGGAAAAGCTTTTTTACACAGAGGGTGGTGAGGGTCTGGAATGCGCTGCCTGGGAATGTGGTGGTTGTGGGTTGCCTCACATCATTTAAAAAGTATCTGGATGAGCATTTGGCGTATTATAATATTAAGGGCCGTGGGCCAAGTGCTGGCAGATGGGATTAGTCGTGAGTTCGCGTGCTTCTAATGTATCGGTGTGGACTCGAAGGGCCGAATGGCCTCTTCTGCGCTAAAAAATATATAATTCCAGAAATTAAATCTAATCCTGTTCCTACTAAACTATAAATAATTTGAGACACAGTGCACCAATGATGCCCTGTTGCACCAATGGTCCCAGTACCTCATTCGGTCCCACTGGGTGTCAATTCAAAGAATGTTTCCACATATACTACATTTTTCTGATACATAAACGGTCCTTCAATGCATCAACTGTCAAACAATATTTCAAATGTCAAACCTATGATGGCCGTACTGAGAGGGGATATATCCGAGGGTTCGGCCACTGAGTCTATATGGGTAGAACTGAGAAATTTGAAGGAGAAATCACTTTGATAGGGTTGTACTAGAGGCCCCCAAATAGTCAGCGGGAAATTGAGCAGCAAATATGTAAGGAGATTACAGATCGTTCCAAGCAAAATAGGGTGGTAATAGACGGAGATTTTAACTTTCCCAACATTGACTGGGACAGCCATAGTATTAGAGGGTTGGATGGAAAGAAATTTGTTTAATGTATTTAGGAGGCGTTTCTCATTCAGTATGTCAATGGCCCGACGAGAGAGGGGGCAAAACTTGACCTCCTCTTGGGAAATAAGGAAGGGCAGGTGACAGAAGTGTTCGTGAGGGATCATTTTGGGGCCAATAACCATAATTCTATTGGTTCTAAGATAGCTATGGAGAATGATAGGTCTGGCCCAAAAGTTAAAATTCTTAACTGGGGCAAGGCCAATTTTGATGGTATCAGGCAGGAACTTTCAAAAGTTAATTGGGGGAATCGGTGGGAAGGCAAAGGGACGTCTGGTAAGTGGCACGCTTTCAAAGGTGTGTTAACCACAGTTCAGGGTAAACACATTCCTTTTAGAGTGAAGGGAAAGGCTGCCAGAAGTAGGGCAAGGCTGGCAGAAACAGGGAACCCTGCATGATTCTGGATATGTGAAGGCCTGGTCAAGAAAAAGAAAGAGGCAGATGACATGCATATGCATCTGGGATCAAGTGAATGCCTTGAAGAGTATAGGGGGTGCAGGAGTAGAGTTAAGAGAGAAATCAGGAGGGCAAAAAGTGGTCATGAGATTGTTTTGGCAGATAAGGCAAAGTAGAATCCAAAGAGCTTCTATAAATGCATAATGGACTTAACAGTAACAATGGCGAGAGTAGGGCCAATTAAAGATCACCAAGGTCATCTATGTGCGGATCAACAAGAGATGGGTGAGACCCTAAATTAATATTTCTCATCAGTATTCACTGTTAAGAAAAGCATGGATGTTAGGGAACTTGAAGAAATAAATAGTGATGTCTTGACGAGTGTACATATACAGAGAAGGATATGCTGGAAGTCTTAAAGCTCTTGAAGGTAGATAAATCCCCGGGACCTGCTGAAGTGTATCCCAGGACATTGTGGGAGGCTAGGGAGGAAATTGCGTGCTCCCGAGCCAAGATGTTTGAATCTTCGATAGTCATGGGTGAGGTGCCTGAAGATTGGAGAGTGGCAAATGTTGTGCCTATTTTAAAAAGGGCTGCAGGGAAAAGCGTGGGAACTACAGTCCAGTGAGCCTCACATCTGTGGTGGGTAAATTGTTGGAAGAAATTTTGAAAGACAGGATCTACAGGCAATTCGAGATGCAAGGACTGATTAGGGACAGTCAGCATGGCTTTGTGTTTGGAAAATCATGTCTCACAAATTTGATTGAACTTTTTGAAGAGGTAACCAAGAAGGTAGAAATCGGCAGTGCCATTGGTGTTGTCGACATGGACTTTAATAAGGCCTTTGGCAAGGTAGCACATGGTAGGTTGTTGCATCAGGTTAAATCTCAGGGCATCCAGGGTGAGGTATCTAAATGGATGCAAAATTGGCTCCTTGACAGAAGCCAGAAGGTGGTTGCAGAGATTTGGTTTTCAAACTGGTGGCCTGTGGACAGCGGAGTGCTTCAGGGATCAGTGCTGGCTCCACTGTTATTTGACATTTATATACATGATTTGAATGAGAACACAGGAGGCATGGTTAGTAAGTTTGCAGATGACACTAAGATTGGCGGCATAGTGGACAGTGAACAAAGTTATCTCCAATTGCAACGGGATCTTGATCAATGGGGCCAGTGGGCTGACGAACGGCAGATGGAGTTTAATTTAGACAAATGCAAATTGATGCATTTTGATAGATTGAACCAGGACAGGACATACTCAGTTTTTGGTAGGGCGTTGGAGAGAGTTCCAGAACAAAGAGACCTCGGGGGACATGTTCATTGCTCCTTGAAAGTGGAGTCACAGTTGGACAAAATGGTGAAGAAGGCATTCGACATGCTTGGTTTCATCGGTCAGCACATTGAATACAGGAGTTGGAATGTCTTGTTGAAGTTGTACAAGACATTGGTAAGGCCAGACTTGGAATACTGTGTGCAGTTCTGGTCACCCTGTTGTAGAAAGGATATTATTAAACTAGAAAGAGTGCAGAAAAGATTTACTAGAATGCTACCGGGACATTATGGATTGAGTTATAAAGAGATGCTGGATAGCCTGGGACTTTTTTCTCTGAAGCGTTGGAAGGCTGAGGGGTGATCTTATAGAGGTCTATAAAATAATGAGGGGCACGGATCAGTGAGATCGTGAATATCTTTTCCCAACGGTAGGGGAGTCTAAAACTAGAGGGCATTGGTTTAAGGTGAGAGGGGAGAGATACAAAAGTGTCCAGAGGGTAATTGTTTTTCACACAGAGGGTGGTGAGTATCTGGAACAAGCTGCCAGAAGTAGTAGTAGAGGCGGGTACAATTTTGTCTTTTATAAAGCATTTCGATAGTTACATGGGTACGATGGGTATGGAGGGATATGGGCCAAATGCGGGCAATTGGGCTTAGCTTCGGGGTTTAAAAAAATTAGGGCGGCATGGACAATTTGGGCCTGTAAGGTTTAGGGCAAATCCTCCATGGGATAAGGAAAATGACCGACTGGTTGTCAGGCCACATGAATATGCAAGAGGCTGGGGTAATCTAATCAACCGGAAACAAAGGAGTAAATAGCCCAGCAGCAAGACAATGGGAACAGAGATCATTTCATCCACAGACAACATCAATGACTCAGCGCACTGATGGGATTCCAATCAGGATGACTCAAAGAACATTTAAAAGACATTAAAATGTCAATTAAGTCTGTTGGCCCTTTTGTCCCAGTCAATCGAAACTATTAATGATCAGGAACTGTTTTGTGTGAGAATGTCACTGCTTCAGGTTTTAAAAAGGGACAAGCAAGCTCTGGTCTCTCTCTCTCATTTCTCTTCGGACAAGCATGGCCGCACTCTCCACTCCCTTCTCCTGTTGCTGCCTCTCGTTCGTCTCCAGCACGCAACCCGAAGCCCACTGAGCAATTTAAACTAGGATTGTGAGTACCCTCCGGTAATTCGCGAAGTTCCCGAGATCATCATTGTGGATGAGGCTTTGGGGAAATGGGGGCGGGGGGGGGGGCTTTTGCATGCACCTTTCATAGTTTAAGACACTGGTAAACTTATATATATATATATATATATATATATATATATATATATATATATATATATATATCTTTGACTTCCATTGGAGTCCGTTTTGATCTTTTCAATTTCTCACCAACGATCTCTGACCAAGTCGCAATATTAAATATCCCTTACCATAATTCCGGAGTCCAGAACTCAGGGTACCCTGGGCGCTTCGAAACCGCCCACTTAGGGAAGGCTGCCAGGTAGTGGGTACAGTATGAAGTTTAACAACACCAGGTTAAAGTCCAACATGTTTATTTGGTAGCAAAAGCCACACAAGCTTTCGGAGCTGCAAGCCCCTTCTTCAGGTGAGTGGGAATTCTGTTCACAAACAGAGCATTTCATGACACAGACTCAATTTACATGAATAATGCTTGGAATGCGAATACTTACAACTAATCAAGTCTTTAAGAAACAAAACAATGTGAGTGGAGAGAGCATCAAGACAGGCTAAAAAGATGTGTATTGTCTCCAGACAAGACAGCCAGTGAAACTCTGTGGGGGTTACAGATAGTGTGACATGAACCCAATATCCCGGTTGAGGCCTTCCTCGTGTGTGCAGAACTTGGCTATCAGTTTCTGCTCAGCGACTCTGCGCCGTCGTGTGTCGTGAAGGCCGCCTTGGAGAACGCTTACCCGAATATCAGAGGCCGAATGCCCGTGACCGCTGAAGTGCTCCCCAACAGGAAGAGAACAGTCTTGCCTGGTGATTGTCGAGCAAGACCAGGCAAGACTGTTCTCTTCCTGTTGGGGAGCACTTCAGCGGTCACGGGCATTCGGCCTCTGATATTCGGGTAATCGTTCTCCAAGGCTGCCTTCGTGACACACGTCGGCGCAGAGTCGCTGAGCAGAAACTGATAGCCAAGTTCCGCACACACGAGGAAGGCCTCAACTGGGATATTGGGTTCATGTCACACTATCTGTAACCCCTACAGAGTTTCACTGGCTGTCTTGTCTGGAGACAATACACATCTTTTTAGCCTGTCTTGATGCTCTCTCCACTCACATTGTTTTGTTTCTTAAAGACTTGATTCGTTTTAAGTATTCGCATTCCAACCATTATTCATGTAAATTGAGTCTGTGTCTTTCTATGCTCTGTTTGTGAACAGAATTCCCACTCACCTGAAGAAGGGGCTTGCAGCTCCGAAAGCTTGTGTGGCTTTTGCTACCAAATAAACCTGTTGCACTTTAACCTGGTGTTGTTAAACTTCTTACTGTGTTTACCCCAGTCCAACGCCGGCATCTCCACATCATGACTCGGTAGTGGATAGGCAGCAGTTTTCTTTTCTGTCTCTTGGGAGCGCTACTCTAGTGAAGTCGACGCAAGGTGGCCGTTGTTCCATCGGCGAGAGAGAGAATCACTCGGGCATTGGTGGGGTTTGGGTAATGGAGAACCAAACCTAAAATAAGCCCGGTGGGGTTAAAAAGGGGATCCCGCTACAATGGCAACCGCGACAGGACTCCGGTGGTCTGGAATATGTGACTTGTCAGACGGGGTGAGGGAAAGAAGCAAAATGGAGGAGAGAATCTCCTCATATCTGTGGAAAAAGGTCAACCTCACCAAAACGTGGGTATTAGCACTAATGAATGCAGAGCAGCCCGTAATGGCTGCGGCTGCATGGACAGAGAGCAAGGAATACACTAAAGGGTTGGAAAAGGCAGTTTGGCTAGTCTGTATGTCCCAGCAGGTAGCCAAAATGGAAAGAAGAATTGCTGTTCTGGAGGGAGAGTTGAGCAAAGTTAGGGCCAGCGCGGGAGACAGCGCTAGAGCAGAGGAACAGTTATTTAATGAATTAACTGATGCGAGGCAGTGCATCCTACAAGCTAGTGAGTCACACCGATACGAAAAGGAATTCCTCCAATGCCAGGTAGTTGAGGCAAAGGAGAGGGAATGGAAGGCCCAGGAACTCCTGGCTCAAGGTGCGCAAAGGTACAAGGAGCTGGAAGGGAGGTTCAGGGACATCCAGGCAGCGGACAGGGTGGCTTGCGACGAGTTAGGTGACGGTGAGCATGGGCCGTGCCAGGCACGGATAGAAGAGCTGGAGGAGGCTCTGTCAAAGGTCAGGGGACGGGTGCACCTGATAGGTCCAGGAGGGTCCCCTAGGGGCAGAGGGCCCCTCGCAGCGGATAATTCCCCGGGCGCTAAGGGGAATAGACCGCCTCCTGAGGCGCCAGAAACGTGTCCGGGTCGGCAGGTGGGTTTCAGGCTGTCCAGAGAGGGGCAGGTCCAACGGGGGTCAATGGGGTACCCCAAGGTGGCGGCGTGTCCGCCGGGTATAGCGCACCATTCCTTTGGGAAAGGGAACAGACCGCTGCCTGAGATGCCGGTAACGTGTCCGGGTCAGCAGGTAGGGTTCAGGATGTCCAGGGAGGGACGGGTCCAAGGGGGGTCAGTGGAGTTTCCCCGGAGTGGTGGGAGCATGGAGGGATAGCCGGATGCCGATGAGGCAACAGCCGCAGGTGGGGCAGATGTGCCCGGTTCGACAAAGAAAGTATGGTCCCACGGTGGGAGGGGACGCAACGGGACCGATAGATAGTGATATAATAATTCCCCATGGGGCACATGTGCTCAGGGGGATGGTAACCCACATCCCAAGACTGACTGGGGCGGGAGACCCGTCGTTACATTTTATGGAGGTGCAACAGGCAGCCGACCTAAATGATTGTGATGAGGTGGAACGGGTGAAACTACTGCTGATGACCCTGGATTCCTATTTATGTAAGGCAGTGACCTCCAGGGAAGGGGGAAGACCTGCCACATGGGTAGCGGCACAGACAGCATTTCTGGAGGCCATGGGGTTAAATCAGGGTAATCCCTTCACGAGGGTGTGGGAGACAAAGCAGCAAGTCGCAGAGTCCCTGGACATGTTCGTAGACAGGCTGTGGACGATGTATGAGGGAGCGTGTGGGACTCCCTTAGACAGGCAACATCTGGACGAGAGGACAGCCGACTGGCTGAAGACTTTCGTGGCTAACTGCCTTCCGTGAGTTACGACAAAGGCCGAGCATTGGTTCGACCCGCTGGACCCCAACCTTAACGAGGCGGAGGTAATAAGGAAGCTCACCCTTGCGTATCGCAACGGGGAGAGAAGTGAGGAAAAGCCCCATAAGGGCGAGGTGCATGAGGTCGGACCGGCACCCCTCCCTAGGAGCGAGTGGAAGCAGGAAGGTAACCGGGCCTCAGACCGGAGACCGGTGTGCTACGGGTGTGGGAAGCCCGGGCACTTCAGGAGGGAGTGTAGGAACCCGAGCAGGGAGGAAAGGGCTCCCATGAAAAAGACACCAACCCCGGTGGTAGGAGCACTTACCCCGGAGACGATCGATATAAAGGATCTGCTGGCTTATCTGCAGACCAAGGCAACGGGGTCCGGGCAGGTTGCGATGGCAACAGGCAGGGCCAGCTCGCACCCGCACCACGAGCTCCCTTATGACTGCCAGCGGGGCAGCCCACCTTCCTATGTCCATTAGATTATGGCCCATGCGGGAGACCCTGGGTCAGGATGGAGGTCCAGGATGTGGTCCGGAGTTACCTACTGGACACAGGTGCTTCCAGTACCATTGTCCACACGGACAATCCCCAAACATCCCCTCTATCCAAGCCTACAGACTTGTCGGCTTCACGGGAAACGAGAAGACTGTTTTACTTCTCTGTTCCCCTGTCCATCAGGTTGGGGACACTCCAGGCGCGGTGCAAATGCATCCTGATGAGATGGGAGCAGGAGGGAAAGGGGATCCTAGGCGCCGATTTTATAGTGGCTCATCAGGTCTTGGTGGACCTGAGGAACCACTGTTTTTGGGGCATAGCAGGGGAAGGGGCTGAGAAGGAGGTCATGGTCATAGAGAGGGCACAAGAAAGGGGGGCTTTATGTGTAGTGAAACCCAAGGAGGGGTATGATTTGGGAGCCATGGTAGGGAATATCTCGGAGAAAATAGGGCGTATGTCCGGAAGAATTTGGCCGCCTTTGCGACCCACAAGCACGATTGCGGGAGGGTCACTGGGACAGAGGTCAGGATAGATGGAGACCCCATGTCCCGACCCCAGAAACAGTATAGTTTCCCCCGGGAAGCGGAGGCAGATTTAGAGGTGGCCCTAAATTCACTGGTAAGGCAAGGCATTTTGAGGCCAATTGCCACACATGTGAACTCACCGCTCTGGCCGGTGAGGAAGCCAGATAATTACTGGAGGGCCACAGTGGACTACAGAGTCCTTAATAAGAATATTCCGGCATGCGCCCCAACGGTAGCAGCCGTGGCGGACCTGTTAGGAGCAATTCCAGCGTCAGCCTCTGTTTTTACAGTGCTGGATATTTCGAATGAGTTTTGGTCAATCCCAGTCAGGCGGGAGGACCAGTATAAGTTTGCCTTCACGTTTAAGGGGCAGCAGTATACATGGAGCTGTCTCCCACAGGGTTTCCACAACAGCCCCAGCATTTTTCACCAGTACATGGCCGAATGCCTGTAAGAGTTTAGTGAGCCCCACAGACTGGTCCAGTATGTGGACGATATACTACTGTTCAGAGACAGTAGCGAGGATCATGGCCCCCTGGTAGACGAGTTGTTGAGGTTACTCCGTAAGGGAGGGTTAAAAGTTAACCCCAAGAAAGCCCAACTCGGGTTGAGGGAGGTCAAGTTCCAGGGTTTAACCCTTAGGGCTGGGAAGAGAGGGATAGATGCGGCCAGGAGACAGGCAGTGCAGGAACTCCCAGTCCCGGTAGACGTTAGGGGGGTACGATCCTTTTTGGGAGTCACAGGCTATTGCCGTGACTTCATTGAAGATTACGCCGCGACTGCAGTGCCTCTGCTCAGGCTGCTGCACAAGGGGGTGGAATGGGAGTGGGACAGCAAGTGCGAGTCGGCATTCGTCCGACTCAAGGAGGACTTGCAAAAGGCCCCAGCTCTGGAAACCATTGACCCCTGGGAGGAATTTTTCCTGGAGGTAGCAGCCGGCAGTGATAGCCTGACCGCTGTACTCCTCCAAGAACGGCATGGCAAGTTGAGGCCGATGGTGTATTCCTCCCGAGTTCTCACAGAAGTGGAGCGGGCATACTCCAACTGTGAACGGCACCTGCTAACCACACACTGGGCGGTGAAGCGGGTGCAGGTTTTTACTAGAATGGCGCCCATCACCCTCCTGACCCATCACACCCCAACCCAAATGTTGTTAAACGGCCGGATTAAAGATGGCACGGTCAGTTGGGCCAGGATCACCCGGTGGACTCTCTTGTTGTCCCAAATGGCGCTACGGGTGAAGGGGCTGAGTGAGCCACAGCTCGCAGCCAACCTGGTGTACCCAGGGGAGCCACACCATTGTTCCGTAGAGGGGGTATGGGAGGTAGGTTTTGGTTTTCGGGCAGGGCTGTATCCCACGGGTAGGGGGATATACGTAGACGGATCCAGTTCCGTATCGGGGGGCATCAGATTCATGGGTTGTGGGATCTGGGACCCCGAAGCTGAAATAGCCCTGGCCCTCAAGCTCCCCCACACACAGAGCGCTCAGCAGGCAGAGCTGGCTGCAGTGATGCATGTGGTCACACATCCGGAGGGTTTCCCCATTCCATACACCATCTGCTCGGACAGCATGTTTACGTGAAACTCGTGCGCGGAGTATCTGGCCATCTGGTAGACAAGTCCCCGGGCCCGGATGGAATGCATCCCAGGGTACTGAAAGGAATGGCTGAGGTAATAGCAGATGCGTTAGTAGTAATTTATCAAAATTCGCTGGACTCTGGGGTAGTGCCGGCTGACTGGAAAACAGCTACTGTTACGCCGCTGTTTAAAAAAGGAAGTAGACAAAAGGCGGGTAACTACAGGCCGGTTAGCTTAATGTCCGTAGTTGGGAAGATGCTAGAGTCCATTATTAAAGAGGGAACATCAGAGCACCTGAATAAGAATGGTTCGATCAAGCAGACGCAGCATGGATTCATGAAGGGAAAGTCGTGTTTGACGAATCTACTGGACTTTTATGAAGATGTCACTAGTGCGGTTGACAGAGGGAAACCGGTGGATGTGGTGTTTTTAGATTAACAGAAGGCGTTCGATAAGGTGCCTCACAAAAGGTTGCTGCAGAAGATTGGCGTCCACGGAGTTAGGGGTAAGGTGTTGGCGTGGATTGGGGATTGGCTATCTAACAGGAAGCAGCGAGTTGAGGAACAGGGAGAGAGTGCAGTTAAACATGTGGTTGCAGGGGTGGTGTAGGAGGGAGGGTTTCAGATACGCGGATAATTGGAACACATTCTGGGGAAGGTGGGACCTGTACAAACAGGACGGGGTGCACCTGAACCAGAGGGGCACCAATATCCTAGGAGGGAAATTTGTTATGGCTCTTCAGGGGGGTTTAAACTAAATTGTCAGAGGAGTGGGAAAAGGAGTTGTAGTCCGGAGGTCAGTGAGGATGGTGAGGTATTGGAGAAGGTATCAGGGTCAAGGGTGGGTACCGGTAGACAGGAAGGTGGGTTGAAGTGTGTCTACTTCAATGCAAGGAGCATCCGGAACAAGGTAGATGAACTTGGGGCGTGGATTGGTACTTGGGACTACGATGTTGTGGCCATTACGGAGACGTGGGTAGAACAAGGACAGGAATGGTTGTTGGACGTTCCGGGGTATAGATGTTTCACTAAGTGTAGGGAAGCTGGTAAAAGAGGTGGAGGAGTGGCATTGTTAATCAAGGATAGTTTAACGGCTGCGGAAACGCACTTCGAGGGGGATCTGCACACTGAGGTAATATGGGCTGAGGTAAGAAATAGGAAAGGAGCGGGCACGTTGTTAGGAGTTTACTATAGGCCCCTAAATAGTAATAGAGATGTGGATGAAGAAATTTCTAAGCAGATTATGGACATGTGTGGGGGTCACAGGGTAGTTGTCATGGGGGACTTTAACTATCCAAATATTGATTGGAGCCTTTGTAGGTCAAATAGTTCGGATGGGGCAGTTTTTGTGCAGTGTGCGCAGAAGGGTTTCCTGACACAATATGTGGATAGGCCGACAAGAGGTGAGGCCACATTGGATTTGGTACTGGGAAATGAACCGGGCCAAGTGTTAGATTTGGTTGTGGGAGAGCACTTTGGAGATAGTGACCACAATTCGGTGTCTTTTTTTATTGCAATGGAGAGGGATAGGGCCGTACGGCAGGGCAAGGTTTACAATTGGGGGAGAGGTAATTATGATGCGATTAGGCCAGAATTAGGGGGCATAAGTTGGGAACAGAAACTGTCAGAGAAAGGAACTAATGAAAAGTGGAACCTTTTCAAGGAACAAATACTGGATGTCCGTAATAGGTATGACCCTGTCAGGCAGGGAAGAAATGGCCGAGTGAGGGAACCTTGGTTCATGAAAGAGGTGGAATGTCTTGTGAAAAGGAAGAGGGAAGCTTATGTAGGGATGAGGAAACAAGGTTCAGATGGCTCGATTGAGGGTTACAAGTTAGCAAGGAATGAGCTGAAAAAGGGGCTTAGGAGAGATAGGAGGGGACACGAGAAGTCCTTGGGGGGTCGGATCAAGGAAAACCCCATGGCCTTTTACTCTTATGTGAGGAATAAAAGAATGACCAGGGTGAGGTTAGGGCCGGTCAAGGACAGTAGTGGGAACTTGTGTATGGAGTCAGTAGAGATAGGCGAGGTGATGAATGAATACTTTTCTTCACTGTTCACCAAGGAGAGGGGCCATGATTTTGAGGAAGAGAAGGTGTTACAGGCTAATAGGCTGGAGGAAATAGATGTTCGGAAGGAGGATGTCCTGGCAGTTTTGAATAAACTGAAGGTCGATAAGTCCCCTGGGCCTGATGAAATGTATCCTAGGATTCTTTGGGAGGCAAGGGATGAGATTGCAGAGCCTTTGGCTTTGATCTTTGGGTTCTCGCTGTCCACGGGGATGGTGCCAGAGGACTGGAGAACGGTGAATGTTGTTCCTCTGTTTAAGAAGGGGAATAGAAATGACCCTGGTAATTACAGACCGGTTAGTCTTACTTCGGTGGTTGGTAAATTGATGGAAAAGATCCTTAGAGATGGGATTTACGACCATTTCGAAAGATGCGGATTAATCCGGGATAGTCAGCACGGATTCGTGAAGGGCAAGTCGTGCCTCACAAATTTGATAGAATTTTTTGAGGAGGTAACTAAGTGTGTTGATGAAGGTAGGGCAGTTGATGTCATATACATGGATTTTAGTAAGGCGTTTGAGAAGGTCCCCCATGACCGGCTTATGATGAAACTGAGGAGGTGTGGGATAGAGGGAAAGTTGGCCGATTGGATAGGTAACTGGCTGTCTGATCGAAGACAGAGGGTGGTGTTCGATGGAAATTTTTCGGATTGGAGGCAGGTTGCTAGCGGAGTGCCGCAGGTCCTCTGCTCTTTGTGATTTTTTTTAATGACTTAGAGGAGGGGGAGGAAGGGTGGATCAGTAAATTTGCTGATGATACCAAGATTGGTGGAGTAGTGGATGAGGAGGAGGGCTGTTGTAGGCTGCAAAGAGACATAGATAGGATGCAAAGCTGGGCTGAAAAATGGCAAATGGAGTTTAACCCTGATAAATGTGAGGTGATTCATTTTGGTAGGACTAATTTAAATGTGGATTACAGGGTCAAAGGTAGGGTTCTGAAGACTGTGGAGGAACAGAGAGATCTTGGGGTTCATATCCACAGATCTCTCAAGGTTGCCACTCAAGTGGATAGAGCTGTGAAGAAGGCCTATAGTGTGTTAGCTTTTATTAAGAGGGGGTTGGAGTTTAAGAGCCGTGGTGTTATGCTGCAATTGTACAGGACCTTGTTGAGACCACATTTGGAATATTGTGTGTAGTTCTGGTCACCTCACTATAAGAAGGATGTGGAAGCGCTGGAAAGAGTGCAGAGGAGATTGACCAGGATGCTGCCTGGTTTGGAGGGTAGGTCTTATGAGGAAAGGTTGAGGGAGCTAGGGCTGTTCTCTCTGGAGCGGAGGAGGCTGAGGGGAGACTTAATAGAGGTTTATAAAATGATGAAGGGGATAGATACAGTGAACGTTCAAAGTCTATTTCCTCGGGTGGATGGAGCTATTACAAGGGGGCATAACTATAGGGTTCGTGGTGGGAGATACAGGAAGGATATCCGAGGTAGGTCCTTTACGCAGAGAGTGGTTGGGGTGTGGAATGGACTACCTGCAGTGATAGTGGAGCCAGACACTTTAGGAACATTTAAGCGGTTATTGAATAGGCACATGGAGCACACCAGGATGATAGGGAGTGGGATAGCTTGATCTTGGTTTCAGATAAAGCTCGGCACAACATCGTGGACCGAAGGGCCTGTTCTGTGCGGTACTGTTCCATGTTCTATGTTCTAAGCAGCATGAAAAGCATCTTATCACTTACTCATCACCCGCGCAACCGTTATACAATGGTCCAAAGGCTATACCGCCCACGGGCAACTTCACGCGAACCCGTTCAGTTTGCTTGGAGGTCAGTCGTTGTCTGTACACACCTGCAATTGGAGCATATCACATATTCTCCCAATTAGTTTCAGCATATTCTTTCAACTGAGTTTTTGCTTAATATTGCCATCTACCTTTCCCTCTTGTGTCTATACAGGCACAGGTATCTGCACTAATTATAACTTCATACGGCCCATCCCATTTTCGTACAAACCCTGAGTTGTCAGGCAGTGTTTGCACGAGGACGTCTCGCTGTTGGGACGTCAGGGAGCATTTCAAGCTCTCTCTCTCTCTCTGTCTGTTATCTCCTGATTGTCTTTTACCAATTTGCGCATCCCTTTTAGTTGGGTGCTTAGTTCCAAAACATATCTCCTGATTTTATCTGTCAGTGGACCTACATCGGTACCATCTGTTATGATGCTTTCTGGTAATTGCATCACCTCTCCTGTGATTAGCTCATAATGGGTTAATCCGGTTGTTCGGTTTGTGGTAACACTTAATCTCATTAGTATGGTGGGCAATACATTTGTCCACAAAAGCCAGTGCATTATACATTTAACCACATATGCCCCTTCCATACAAAGGTTAGTTTAACTCAAATAACACTCTGCATCAGCTGCAGTTGGACATCAATTCATTAATCCCATCAAAATACATCGCTTTCCTCAATAAAATCACAAGCCATTCAGCTCCGATCTTTGTATGATGTATTCTTACATTATATGTAGTTTGATCATTTGTTTGCCCTCATTTGAAAGTGCGATGTTTAAGCAGAAAGGATCCTTCTGTAGACATATTTTCTCATAAGGTAAACAACAGTGTTTCGTGATCACAGATGTCAATTGTTTATGCTGCCAGACACAGCTCTTTAAAAACACAGATAACCGAATGAGCTATCTGTTGTGTTCAGTCCAATGCTGCAAGATTTTTGAGTCTGGCTGTAAAGCCAGACTCCAACTCTTTTTTTTCTCTCTCCCTCTTAAGTCGTCTGGTTTCGCTTCTTGACATGTTCATGTTAATTGTGCAAGTTATTACAAATTATGGCGAAGAATGGTTAGATGTTTGGAATAAATAGCATTTTCTCCTACAAAATTAAGTTTTTATCAATACATAATATATATTACAAAATTGTTTAAGGCTCTTCAGTATTTGATTTTCTCGGGTATATCCAAACCCTCTTAAGTTAAGCCGTTTCCATTTTTAAACTGAGCTCTAGATCAAAACCCCTGCATTTTTAGAATAATATCAAGCACAATGCATATAACAAGAACAATAGTTACTTGATTAGAAGTGTTCTGGTTTGATTCGGGCGGCACGTTAGCACAATGGTTAGCACTGCTGCTTCACAGCTCCAGGGACCTGGGTTCGATTCCCGGCTTGATTCACTGTCTGTGTGGAGTTTGTACGTTCTCCCCGTGTCTGAGTGGGTTTCCTCCGGGTGCTCCGGTTTCTTCCCACAGTCCAAAGATGTGTGGGTTAGGTTGATTGGCCATGTTAAAATTGCCCTTATATGCGTAGGTTAGAGGGGTTAGTGGGTAAAATATGTAGGGATATGGGAGTCGGGTCTGGGTGGGATTGTGGTCAGTGCAGACTTGATGGGCCGAATGGTCTCTTTCTGTACTGTAGGGTTTCTATGATTCCTAGCTGGCTAGGTGCTAAAACCTTGAACAATATGCAATCCCAACGGCAGAATATAATTTGAACCAGTTACGGTTGCATGTTATCGGAACATCATACAAGCCTTGAATTTCATATTATTATCATGTTATTTCGAACGAACTGGCAACACAAGTTCCAACAATTCATGGTGTTCGATGGTTAGCAAATAATGCAGAGCAAAAATACTCAAGGACAACATCTGTATTAGCAACTGAGGTTTTAAGTGATTAATCTCTGCTGTATCTTGGAGTAATCAGAACGACGATTCATTTCACTAATTTGATATAAATTAAATTGACTCATCGACAGTATAATCACCTCATGCTTTGTTCCTGCTTTTCTATCATTTTCGCAAAATTACTTATTTTTAACTTCTCGACTGCACGAGTATAATTTCAACTTCAAGACAAGGAAAGAGCCCATGGTCCTTCCAAGGTCTAACTCCTTTCTTAACATTAAAGCAGTGAAGCGAACAAGAACAAAATATTCACGCAACCACTTTTTTTAACACACAAATACACATGGAAGCTTCCAACATTTATTTAGGCATAACATCTTAAACTGGGATGAAAGCAAAACGTTTGAGAATACAGAACGTTGATTAACAGTCGGTTTTATTCTGCTGTCTTCCAAACTGTAATTAAACTCAAAACGGAAGTAAATTCAAGAAATCTTCTCACTTTGATCGCTAACAGTTTGAACCAAACCCTTCCTCGGCATTTTCTTATCTCATCAATTATTTCCCTACTCTCTAATTATATTGATTTGTCAATTTAGGATTATAGGCGGGCACTCCCTTTTAGCCCGCCTGGCATTTAATACGCTTCCATTTCATGGCTGATTCACTCCTTTGCGTATCCATGTAACACATTTTACTTCGAATGAATTCTGACGGTATAATAGTTCCCATAATTACACATGCACTCCCATTCTAACTTATGTAACTCCCTTCTCTGTTAAATTTTGACTTTATGTCTTGACCTATCCTGTCCAGAACAGGATGGATTAGTTCTCTGCTTGTTTCAGCAGAGAGGCGGAGGGGTACGTTCAATCAGATGAACATAAACAAGTGATTAATCATCACTTCAAATACGCAGGAATAATTATTTCCATTTATCTTTTCAGTTTCAGTTCTATCAAGAATACCTTTTCAAATTTAATAAAAAGCCTGATCCAAATAATCCCTTCATTTTTATCACGTTTAAATATCCCTACTAAATTAAGACATTTACACTTTCTTACAGCATCTCCGGTTTAAGCTCAAAATGTGCATAATTAATTATTAATATCCTTGTAACCAACACAGGCAGATACAGGATCGAATCCACTGTGTGCTTAAATGGTAACTCTCCTTACGACTCTTCAGGTGTAATGTAATGCTAATTTTTCCACATTCCCCGAAACTCTGTCCGATGCACTATCGTAAAATTTCAACTGGGCAAAGTAATTTATTAAAACTCACACTCAGAGCAAACAACTGACTTTGATCTGCCATACCCTATGCCACCACACGAGGCTCTCGATCGCACACTTTCACCTCTCTCTCTCTCTCTTTTCCTTTGTCAAGAGAGAGAGAGAAACTTACAACCTGCTGGTGTTTAAGCCTTTACTATCACGCTTCAAACTAACCTTTTGAGCCTGATTTGAGTCCCTTCTGTCTTTGCAGCAGTGCCGGCGCTGGTGTCTGTCATATCATAAGCCTGGTCCGATTCCGGGCTTGAGTCACTGTCTGTGTAGAGTTTGCACATTCTCGTGTCTGCGTGGGTTTGTTCCGGGTGCTCCGGCATCCTCCCACAGTCCACAGATGTGCGGGTTAGGTTGATTGGCCATGTTAAAATTGCCCATTAGTTTCCTGAGATGCGTAGGTTAGAGGGAGTCGTGGGTAAAATACGTAGGGGTTTGGGAGTAGGGTCTGGGTGGGATTGTGGTCGGTGCAGACTCGATAGGCCGAATTGCCTCTTTCTGTACTGTAGGGTTTCTATGATTTCTATGATCTATCGGGGCAATGACGGCTACCTTAGATTTCTGTTGATTATCTACACTGGCTCGTTTCCACCACTCCTGTTCACCCGTATAGGTATTTTGGAACAACATTGGCAAGCCAGACACCTCTTTATCTTTCCTTTGTTCGGCTTGCCATACTAATCCTTTCCTCTCGGTCTCATCTTTCCTCTGCAGTCTTTCCTGTTCTGCCCTATCTCTTTTCTCTTTCTCATGCCTCTCACATTCCCACTTCAACCTTAACCAACTCTCAGGGTTTCCCTCATTATCACGTACACTGATCCCTCTTCTCTTTGCATTCTTCCCCCTCTTAATTGTTTTGTTGCGGTAATTCTGCTCCAGTAAGTGGGAGCATTCCCCAATACTCTCTGGATCTCCCCTCCGAATCTCTGTTTTACACTGGGTGAAGGGTTTATAATTAGCTTTTGGCAGTGCACCAGTTCCCCTCTGGGTTACGGGGGCTAAGTTGTGTTCCAGCGCTTCCCACTCTTCTGGAGGAGCGGTTGGCCCTGCTGTGTGGACTCATTAGGAGGTAGAGGAACAGATTCCCCATCCCATTGTTTTTCTTCTAAGACTTGCGTTCGTTTCTCCAATGCTCTTATTCTGGATTCTAACTCGCTCAAATTTTCCTGAGCTTGCTCAATTAGTCCAGCTAACTGATCTGTTAACAACATTCCTATGTTCTTTGTTTTGTTTCTCTTTTCTTTATCTATCCACGTTTTCTGCTGCTCTAAGTTCTGGGACATATACCAGCCATCCTTTTGCATCCTCTATATTAATGCTTGTTTCTTTGACATTTATACTTCAATGAGAGAACCTGCAGATTCCCTCATTACTTCATCATCTGCCATTTCGCAGACTTCACTACACCCCTTTGGAGCCCTACAATCTCGGGCGAAGTGGCCTGGTTTCTCACAATCGTAACAGGTACATTTTGATTTTGTGGCCAATTGGTGAATTAAGAGAACTCCAATTTTCTTAGTTCCGTCTTTCTTTTTTTTCTCCAACCATTTACATTGTTGGTCTAGTGGGTGATCTAAATTCCACCCCACTTTGTTCATCTGTTTAATGAGTTTGTCCCTCTTAACCAGATATTCATTTATCAGGGACCCCGGGCCCAATGTCCTTGTCCCGCCATAACACCGATAAGGTTAAACTCACCACCGTGGAGTCTTCTAATCTCCTTTCTCGCTCTCCCCCTCCTAGGTTTCTCTTATCCGAGTTTGGTGATAGCTGTCAGGGGCGATCAGATGCGTCCGTACCACCACTTACACAATATTGTTAATAATCCGGCTTTCACATGAAGGCTTGTCCTTCAACTCCGGCGATCACTCAGACAGTCTCTATCTATCACCCACGTCTAAATATCACACCTCAGGCAACCCTGACACCCATTTCAAATTCCTAACATCAGCGTGGGAGAGTTCCCCTCTTCGCAGTCAGTTTAAGGCAGGGTGCCAGAGTCAATTGCCTCCCTGCCCGTATGTGCTCAGTTCAGACGTTTTTCATCAGTTCAGACACTCTCTCGTCGCTGATGATTACCCACTATATTTTGACCCACTTCATCAAGTCCAGTAATCTATTCCAGTGTCCCGGTCGTGGCCATTCGACCAGACCCGTGAACGGATTCTCGCAAACAGATCACGGGCTCTTCCGGGTTTCGGCACTAATTGTTGTATTTAAAAATAACTCTCAGTGTATTCGTCGGTCAAAATACAGTGGTTCATTTTCACAATTGTGGGAGACGTCCGATGCCTAAGACGGCCTCAGTGTTCTCAGCAAATACAGGATAATAAGATACATTTATACCCCCCCCCCCCCCACGTCACGACCGCAGTGTCCCAGGCCCCTCAGGTTCCCAGGCTGTGGCTTGTCTTCCATCGTGTGAACCTTGCTGCCTTGGCAGTTTCCTCATGGTTGTCTCAAGGCCACGCGTGTTGTTGCCCTCTGTGGACAACTGTGGGATGTCTCACTAATGTACAAGGTTACAGTCACGAACAAACAAGTTAACCGGCATACGACAATTTATATATGTTCATAGGTACTTGTATAATGTATATCGGTACAGGTTATGATGAATACATATGAATGTATCCTTATACGATCACAGAAGGCCTGTATGTAGGCTCTACTGTAACAGAGCAGTACATATTAAATAATACAAAATAGCTGGGTTAGCCACATTCCTGACCAGATTAGCCGGGAAAAACATAGTCTTGTATACCACAGCTGCTACTCTTATCTGTTTTTGGAAACATGAGCATGAAAACACCCGAATGTAAACATGAGTTCTGCAGTTTTTCTCACACAATCTCTAAATATCAGAGTTCACTTTGACAATTTGAGTATTAGAATTCATTAACACATTCTCATGTTCACTGGTAATCTGCAACGCGATTTGCTGGAAATCCGCAGAAAAGTCCGACTGAGATATTCTAACCGGAGCATCAACTCAATCGCTGTACAATCAGTTGGAAGAGCTGCAGAGGTTAATTTCCTGATTCCAGGGTGCGGACGAGTGGGATTTGAGTGACATTTCGATGCTTCATAGATTGAGCTGTTCTCTGATAGCAGCACAAAATATCCACCGAAAGTTTAATGTTTATATATGAGTCACAAGTCGGCTTACATTAACACTACAATGAAGTTACTGTGAAAATCCCCTCGTCATCATATCTGACGCCTGTTCGAGTACACTGAGGGAAATTTAGCATGGCCAATGCATCGAACCAGCATGACTTTGGGATTGTGGGAGGAAACCGGAGCATCCGGATGAAATCCACACAGATACGGGGAGAACGTGCAAACTCCACACAGACATTGACAAACCAGGAATTTACCCTTTGGTCCCTGGTGCTGTGAGACAACAGTGCTAACTAATTTGCCACCGTGCCACGCCGGCATGGGATTCTTTGGGATCTCCCAAGCAAGGGACGTCTTGCACCTTATTCCGAAAACCAGCAATGTTTTGCACAGTATTAAAATATTTGCAAAGAACTTACTTGCACTGCACTGTCTTGTGTTATCTTTCCATATGTTTGGCGATAGCGGCCTGTGTTTAAAAAAGGGAAAATGCCAATTTAAATCAGATCCTGTTCTTACTAAGCTATAATTAATTTGAGGTACAATGCACCAATGATGCCCTCTTGCACCTATGACCCCAATACGTTAATTGGCCCCACAGTGTGTCAATCCAAAGAGGGCTCCCACATATACTAGCGTTTTCCTAATACATAAACGGACCCTCAATAAATCAACTCTCAAACAATATTTCAATGGATCGCAATTCGCCAATGGATGGACCAGGAATATTTACACCGCATGGCGTCAATGCCAATCTGGTAGTTCGCTGCCAGAATTGTTAGTCAACAATTATGCTTTATTATTGGACCAACAGAGAGAATATTTGAGGATTTTTCTAATGGCGGGAAGTACACGCATCAATCAATTAATTTATCCCATTTTAGCATTGCTTAGCACTGCTGCTTCACAAAGCCACAGAGCCGGGTTAAATTCCGGCATCGGGCCGCTGTCAGTGCAGAGTTTGCGTGAGTTGTCTCTGAGTGCTCTGGTTTAATCCCAGGGTCCAACGATTTGCAGTTTGGGTGGATTGGCCATGCTCAATTTCTCCATATTTTTCAAAGATATCCAGGGTAAGCTAATTGTCCATGTTAAATTGTTCCTTCGTGTCCAAAGATGTGTCCATTCGGTGGATTGTTCATGGTAAATTTTCCCTTAGTGTCCGAAGATGTGCAGGTCATGGGCATTTGCCGAGCTGAATTTTCCCGTCATGTCCTAAAATGTGCAGGTCAGGTGGATCATCCACGCTATTTTGCCACTTAGTGTCCAAAGATGTGTAGGGAGGTGGATTTGACATACGAAATTGCTCCTTAGTGTCCGAAGATGTGCAGGTTCGGTGGATTGGCCATGCTGAATTGCCCCTTCGTGTCAGCGGGATGAGAAAGGCAAATGTGTGGAGTTACCCGGATCATGCCGAGGTGAGATTATTGTCGGTGTAGTCCCGATGTGTTGACTGGCCTCCTTGTGCATTGTAGGGATTCTTTGAAACGTCTGTTCAATGATATTGAATCTCTGCCAACATTTGAATGCAACTTACCGGTTTGTCTCTCATTGTGATCCATTCTGTGCGTTGTCTGGATCAAGCTCAAACTAGAGAAGGAAATGAAAACGATTAAACAACTGTTCCGTGCAACAAATCCTGGCCAAAGTGCCAGAAATATTTGAAATAGAATACTCAATTTCAAAATATGGAATATTTCGACGTATACCATTGGAATCAATGACTGTATTGAACCGTGCGTAACACAGTATGAAATGGACAGAGAGTTTTCGTGATGAATTTGGAAATGGCTCATTTACTTATATTTCATTGTGGGCTCCCTTTGCTCGCTCTCCTGAAACAAAACTTTATGGTCAGCAACGCAAAACTACAAGGGGAATCGCATTGGATGAACAAAAATGATATTATCCCTCCTGATCATTATTACTCACCTGATCTGCCGCTCTTCCAAATCCAAATATAAAGAAGGACCCAGAGGACAATCGGGATCACCAGGACAGTTATGACAATTGGATGTTCCAGATTGCACAATCCTATAGAGAGTAAACACTTAGAAACTGCTGCTGGATCAAATAATGTTTTCTGGATTTCGAAGATAGGAAACTGAACCCAGACACTCGAACAAATGCCGTTTGACCTTCATTGTTGTTACCATCAATGAATCCCCCATTGGCAAATTCCTTGGGATTACAGTTGACCAGAAACTCAACTCAACTCGCCACTTAAACACAACGGCTACAACAGCAGGTGAGAGGTTAGGAATACTGCGGCGAGTAACTCACCTCCTGACTCATCAAAGCATGTCGACTTTCGACAAGGCACAGGTCAGGAGAGTGATGGAGTACTCCCCACGTGAGTGATTGAGTGTAGCTCGAACAACACTCAACAAGCTTCACACCATGCAGGTTAAAGTAAGCCACTTGTTTGGCACCACGTCCATTCCCTGCACAACTCGACGCTCAGGAGCAGCAGAGTTTAATATCTACAAGGTGCACTGCAGCAGTTCCACAACGATCCTTCGACATCACCTTCCAAACCAATGGCCACTTCCATCGAGCAGGACAACAATAGCAGATACACGGGAGCACTATCACATGCAAGTTCCCCTCAAGTCACTCATTGTCCTGGCTTGGAAATATATCGCCGTTCCTTCACAGTTGCTACGTGAAGATCCTGGAATTTCCTTCCTAACAGCACTGTGCGTCAACTCACATCAGGTCGACAACAGCGTTTCAAGAATGCAGCTCACCACCACGTCTCAAAGGCAACGAAGGATGGGCAATAAATGCTGGCCTTGCAAGCGACACACAGATCCCACGAATGAAGTAAAAAAAAAGTTTAAAAGTGGTATCCTCAAATGTGGGAGTGAAATGAATAGAAACATCACATTGAATTTCTTGCAACGCATGAACGTACAGAATGGAATGCAAGACATAATGTTTGCGATTAGGGACCAATAATCTGGCAGGCCTGTCAGAGTAGTTCCACATTCAGAGTGTGTCAGGTTGTGTGATAAAAGCATCACACCAACATTTATTTGAAAACTGAAACTGGTAATTATACAGACCCAAAATGTCCACATCGCGTCGTTGAAAGCTGTATAAGAAAAGTGCCCCACCACCGAATTTCCCTTCCAGCCCTGTACATTTCTCACCAGCGAATCTACATGAAACTCCAGTTGTGAAATGTATTCTTACACGTGTTCCTTTGGCCTTTCAGGAGTGTTCCAGATTTTTAAACTAACAGCGTAAAATAATCTATGAATCCAACTTATGCGCTGCTTCAGATCCTGACTTTAATGCAATTGGATTGCAGGTTATCGGAATTAAAAATGAAACAGATACCAAACGGAAACTAGAGATATTGCAGTGAGATTCCAGGAAATTGAAATGATGCCTCAGGACAAAAGGAATCTTAGAAAATTAATTCACCACTTCGTTTCCGGACATCAAAGGGCATCCAGGGTGGGACTGATCCATATTCAATTCCAAAATCCACTGTCTGAAAAGAGTGGTGGAGGCAGATTCACTAATAACTTTCATCAAGGAAAACAGATGAGTTGAAGTATATTTATTAGTGTCACAAATGGGCTTACATTAACTCTGCAATGAAGTTAAAATGTGAAAATCCCATACTCTGGCGCCTGTTAAGGTATACTGAGGGACAATTTAACACGACGAATGCACCTAGCCAGCACGATTTTCGGACGGTGAGAAGAAACCAGAGCACCCGGAGGAAACCCTCGCAGACACGGGGTGTACGTGCAGAGTCTGCACAGACAGTCAACCAAGCCAAGAATTGAATCGGGGTCCATGCCGCTGTGAGGCAGCAGTGCGACCCAGTATGCTACTCTGACATGCATATTCTGAGTTGAAGGGGAAATGCGACCGGTCTAGGGGGTGAAGTAATTAAAATTGAATGTTTATCCTATTTAATTCACAGACTTCAATTTCTTCGCAGCTGGTACATTACCTCAATTTAGTTGAATTCAAACCATCATTGCGGAGATTAACAACAGTCTATGTTGCTTCTGGGAACGACACACTGAAGAAGGGAAAGGGGGTTAACGTTTTTTGTACTCAATGCATTTTGTACCTAAAAGGTTGAAATTTGTACCTGGAATGTATCACAAACATAACCCTCCCTTATGGCTAGTCTGCCTTTGGTTATATTGCTCCTGGTAGTAGTGTCAGCCATTTCTTCATGCCTTTCATCTTTAACTTTTAGTCGTATGAGCCATTTGTTCATGGTTCCCTCCCTTGTATATATCATTCTGATAAAACAGACAGTTAAATGTAGATGTTGGGTTGCATGTCTTACTTTTCCCGTAGGGTTGTGTATGATTTAATCAAAGGAAGCAGCTACCAAATGGTAGAGTGCGAGAATGGCCGTTTGAAGGAGGACTCCCACTGGGGCAGCTGCAATCGCACACAGTCATTTCAAAGGAAAAGCCGCGGGAAGAGCGGGGGACCAGAGGTTGATTCTTGATTACAACTACCAGGACAATTGTGCTTTATGACCCAAGGATACCAGATAGTCTCTAACCATAAACCAGAGTGTGTTAAAGGAGCTATCATTTATGATCAAGGACTGTTAACTGGACTTTGCTTCATGACTTGTTTTGGGAACCCTGATGTATAAAGGTCCACGATTCTTGTGTTCAGGGAGAACATTGGCGTCCGCTTTCAAGGGGTCAAGTTCTCCCACAAGCTTGTGAGAATAAAGCCTACTCTATTTTGACTCATACCAGCGTCAGAGGTATTTTTATCGAATTCACAAACTCTTGGTCCAGTGTCCCCCTGGAATTCCCAGTTGAACAATGCAAGTACAAAGAGTGCCGCTTCTCCAAGTGTCCCCCGACACCATGACATGACTTCTGATGCTGTAGGTTCCGTCCTCATCCATTATTCCGGGATCACGAGATCCTTCAGTGACCAGGCCAGAAATATTCCAGAAAATAGCAATCTGGTTGGGGGAATCTCCACTGACGAAACACACTAAGGGCACGTTATCATTCAAATCCAGCTCACCCGGTAGCACAAATAACAGCACAGCCGTCTTATTTTTGGAAATGACTCGACAGAGACTGGGATACAGTTAACGATTAATTTACACGGAAATGGTAATGCTGTGCACAATCTGAATAAATTTATTTTGCCCTCTTACCTCCAACCAATAGTGTGGGCCCGTTCTGGAGCGGTCCATACCCAGCTTTATATGTACAGTGGTAGGAACCCGAGTCATTCGTCTGTACATTACGAATTTTCAGAGTCAATACATTACCCGGATTGTTTTTTTTCAGAAATAAACTTACAGTCGGCCCCACCACTGTACCGGGGCTTCACCCAGACGCTGCTTGCACCAAGCAGAGTTAAACACCAAATCCACTTCATAAGTGTTATGACAGGATGATTCCACCGTCTGGCCTACTTCAGCTGTTATTGTGAAGGGGATTTGAGACAGGTAGGCCGCAGATTCTGGAACGAGAGAGATTGTTGTTACATTACAACTGAGTGCTGTAATATCTGAAGCCACCCTTGACAAAAACCTCGCCTGTAATTGAAGTCTAAAGTTTATTTATTATTCGCACAAGTAGGCTTACATTGACACTCCGAAGACGTTACTGTGAAAAATCCGCCAGTCAGCACAATCCGGTGCCTGTTCGGGGACACTGAGGAAGAATTTAACATGGCCCATGCACCTAACCAGCATACCTTTCGGACTCTGGGAGGAAACCGGAGCAGCCAGAGGAAATGCATGCAGAAAAGGGGAAGGATGTGCAAACTCCACACAAATAGTGTTCCCAGCCGGGAATCGAACTTGTGACGCTGGCGCTGTGAGACAGACATGCTAACCATTGTTCCACCATGCCATTCAATTCCATTAATATTTGTAATCATTGTTGGTTACGTTTATTCTTTACTTTATTTCTTCTCATTTTTACAGGTGAAAACATTAATAAATTGATATGATCAGGTCAAATTCCTTCATCTCAACACTGGTTCACGTTTTCAGCTCAGAAAATTTAAATGCTGGTTTATAAAAGTGAATCCGCTTAAAATTCACATCGGCCTCTCACTTACAGTGAAGCCGCAGTACTTGAAATACGATTATCAGAGAAAAAGATTATTTGACCATGTTGGTATAATTTCCCTTGTATTCTGTCTGACTGCGTAGCTTCTGCAGACTGCACGCTGACCTGATCTGAGTCCTATTGATTTGGGGCTTTTCAGATTCGGTGGAAACTGTGACGAACTGGGCTGTGGAAAGTATGACACCATTGTGGGCAGTGTTGGGGTGAATACAATATTCGTTTGACAAACCTCGCCGTTTGATTGTAACGGCACAGAACTGGTAGAGTGCAATCAATAACTTTTCTCGATTGAAATTCAGAGTACTATTGGATGGATGCGTGCTCAATACACTGGGTAAACCTTTTTTTAAATTTTAAATCGCTGTGTTTTTAATCATTCGTGGGTCATGGCTGGCCAACCTTCACTGCCCATCCCTTGTTGCACTTGGAGGTCAGTTAAGAGTCAACCACATTGCTGCAGCTCTAAAGTCACATGTAGGCTAGACTGGGTAAGGAAAGTAGATTTCCTCCCTGAAAGGACATAAGTGAAGCAGATGGGTTCTTTCCTGACAATCAACAATGGGTTCATGGTCATAATAGGTCCTCAATTCCAGATATTTTGTATTGAATTCAAATTCCATCACCTGCCGTGGCGGGATTCGAACACGTGTTCCCAGAGCATTAGCTGAGTTTTGGGTTTAAGAATCTACCTGTTATCCCACGAGGCCATCACCTCCCCAGAAACAGAAAACCGTCAATGAGATGGTGCTGCTGATCCAATTTTTAGGACATCGATTCTGTCGCAATCGGCCTTGCCGTCTTGAGTAAAAAGAGTCCCAGCCTGTTTTTCATTTCCTGTTATTTATATAACCTCAGTCCTGCAATCCTTCTCAGAAATCTTGTTTGTGCCGATTCCAGTGTTGCAATTTTCTCTTTGTACGATGGAGTGGTGGGGATAAAAGGTTAGCCCAAAGTTTAATTCAGGTGTTTTGTACAAAATAATGACGTTATGGCGTTACAATTATATTCCCCTGCTGTTTGGTCTGTACATTCGAAGTGAATTGCACAAGAAACCTCTTCAAAAAGAGTTGTGCGTCAAGTTGATTCACAGCGAATACATCAACAGGTTGGCACAATGCAGTTGTGAGCAGAGTCCAGTGAACTGAGTTCAGTTCCTGTGTGCAAATTCGACATAGACAGTCACCAAAGCCGGAAATCAAACCCGGGTCTCTGGTGTAGTGAGACAGCAGTGATTACCAGGTGCCACCTTGCAGGGCTGCTGTCTTTGCGGAGTAAGCACGTTTTCTCTGAGTCTGGTTTCCTCCGGGTGCTCCGGTTTCCTTGCAGTCCGAACGACATGCTGGTCACGTGCATTAGCCATGCCAAATTATCCCTCAGTGTATCCGAAAAGGCTCTGAAGTGTGGCGACTTGGGGGTTTTCGCAGTAACTTCATTGGAGTATGAATGTATGCCTATTAGAAACATAGAAACATAGAAAAACTACAGCACAAACAGGCCCTTCGGCCCACAAGTTGTGCCGAACGCATCCCTACCTTCTAGACCTACCTAGAACCCTACACCCTATTAAGCTCCATGTACTCATCCAGGAGTCTCTGAAAATACCCTATTGAGTTCGCCTCCAACACCACTGACGGCAGCCGATTCCACTCGCCCACCACCCTGTGTCCTCACGTAGCAGACATTTCCACGCTGGGATAAAGCCTCTGAGAGTCCACCCGATCTATGCCTCTCAACATCTTATAAACCTCTATTAGGTCTCCTCTCATCCATCGTCTCTCCAAGGAGAAAAGACCGAGCTCCCTCAGCCTATCCTCATAAGGCATGCGACTCAATTCAGGCAACATCCTTGTAAATCTCCTCTGCACCCTTTCAATCTTTTCCACATCTTTCCTATAGTGAGGCGAACAGAACTGAGCACAGTACTCTAAGTGGGGTCTCACGGGTCTTATATAGCTGCATCATTATCCCCGGACTCCTTAACTGAATCGCTCGATTGATAAAGGCCAGCACACCATACGCCTTTTTAACCACCTCCTCCACCTGAGGGGCCGATTTTAGAGTCCTATGGACCCGGACCCCAAGGTCCTTCTGATCCTCTACAGCACGAAGAGTCTTTCCCTTTTATTGTACTCCTTCATACCATTTGACCTCCCAAAATGGACCACGACGCATTTATCTGGGTTGCAGTCCATCTGCCACTTGTCCGCCCAGTCTTGCATCTATTCTATGTCCCTCTGTAACATCTGACATCCCTCCAGACTATCCACAACCCCACCAACCTTCGTGTCATCGGCAAACTTTCCAACCCATCCATCCGCTTCCTCACCCAGGTCATATATGAAAATTACAAACAGCAAGGGTCCCAGAACAGGTCCCTGGGGCACACCAGTGGTGTCCGACCGCCATTTAGAAAAAGACCCATCTATACCCACTCTCTGCCTCCTTTGGGCAAGCCAGTTCTGGATCCACCAGGCAGCAGCCACTTGGATCCCATGCCTTCTCACTTTTTCTAGAAGCCTTGCATGGGGGACCTTATCGAACGCCTTGCTAAAATCCATATAAACCACATCTACCGCATAACAGTTGTTAGGGCTGCAGGATAGACATGTGCCTGTAAAAAAAGAAGGATAGTAAGTGTAGGATTCGAGAACCGTGGATAACCAGGGAAATTGAGGGATTGGTCAAAAAGAAAAGAGAGACGTACGTTAGGTCCAGGCAGCTGAAAACGGAGGGAGCTCTGGAGGAATACAAAGAAAGTAGGAAAGAACTCAAACGAGGAATTAGCAGGGCAAAAGGGAGTCACAAAATGTCCTTGGCAGACAGGATTAAGGAGAATCCTAAGGCATTTTATTCATACGTTAGGAACAAAAGTGTTGTCAGGGAAAAAATCGGACCTGTCAGGGACAATTTGGGGAATTATGCTTAGAGCCCAAAGAAGTAGGGGAGATCCTAAATGAATACTTTACGTCGGCATTCACAAAGGAGAGGGATGTGTTGACTGGGAGTGTCTCGGAGGGGATTGTTGACCCGTTAGAGAAAATCTCCATTACAAGAGAGGAAGTGTGAGGTTTTTTAGAAAACTGACAAATCCCCAGGACCTGCTGGAATCAATCCAAGGCTGCTCAAGGAGACGAGAGATGAAATCACTGGGCCTCTGACGCAAATCTTTGTGTCGTCACTGGACACAGGTGAGGTCCCAGAGGATTGGAGGATAGCTAATGTGGTCACATTATTTAAGAAGGGTAAGAAGGATACCCCAGAAAATTATAGGCCGGTGAGCTTGATGTCCGTGGTAGGGAAGTTGTTGGAGAGGATTCGTAGAGATAGGATGTATGCACAATTAGAAAGGAATAAACTTATTAACGATAGTTAGCATGGTTTTGTGAGAGGGAGATCATGCCTCACTAACCTGGTGGAGTTTTTTGAGAAGTGACTAGAATGGTTGACGAGGGAAGGGCCGTGGATGTCGTCTATATGGAATTTAGCAAAGCGTTTGACAAAGTCCTTCATGGTAGGTTGGTGCAAAAGGTTGGGTCCCTTGGGATTAAAGGGGAGGTGGCTCGATGGGTGGAGAACTGGCTTGGTCACAGAAGACAGAGGGTGGTAGTGAAAGGGTCTTTTCCCGGCTGGATGCCTGTGACTAGTGGTGTTCCGCAGGGCTCTGTATTGGGATCTCTGCTGTTTGTGATTTACATAAACGATCTGGAAGAACGTGTAACTGGGGTAATCAGTAAGTTTGCGGACAACACGAAAATGGCTGGACTGGCAGATAGTGAGGAACATTGTCAGAGGCTACAGAAGGATATAGATAGGCTGGAAATTTGGGCAAAGAAATGGCAGATGGACTTCAATCCAGATACATGGGAAGTGATGCATTTCGGTAGAACTAACGTGGGGGGGGGGGGGGGCTATATGATAAATGGCAGAACCATAAAGGGTGTAGATACGCAGAGGGTCCTGGGTGTGCAAGTCCACAGATCCTTGAAGGTGACGTCACAGGTGGAGAATGTAGTGAATAAGGCATATGGCATGCTTACGTTTATAGGACGGGGCATAGAGTATAAAAGTTGGGGTCTGATGTTGCAGTTGTGTTGGACGTTGGTTCGGCCGCATTCGGAATACTGCGTCCAGTTCTGGTCGCCACACTACCAGAAGGACATGGAGGCTTTAGAGATAGTGCAGAGGAGGTTTACCGGGATGTTGCCTGGTATGGAGGGGCTTAGTTATGAGGAGAGATTGGGTAAACTGGGGTTGTTCTCACTGGAAAGACGGAGGATGAGGGGTGACCTAATAGAGGTGTACTAAATTATGAACGGCATAGATATGGTGAATGGTGGGAAGCTTTTTCCCAGGTCGGTGGTGACGTTCACGAGGCGTCATAGGTTCAAGGTGAGGGGTGGGGAGGTTTCACAGGGATATCAGAAGGACGTATTTTACACAGAGGGTGGTGGGGACCTGGAATGCGCTGTCGGGCAAGGTGGTGGACGCGGACACAGTGGGAACGCGAAAGACTTATCTGGATAGCCACATGAACGGAGTTGGAATGGTGGGATACAAAATAATGATCTAGTTTGGACCAGGGAACGGCGCGGGCATGGAGGGTCGAAGGGCCTGTACCTGTGCTGTGTTGTTCTTTTTTCTTTTTTCAACAATTGAATCAAAGAGTCATAGCACGGAGCGAGGCCCTTCGGCCCATCGTCTCGACGCCGGCCTTCGAGCACCTATTTATTCTCATCCCATTTCCAGCACTTCCGCCATAGCCTTGTATGCTAAGGCATTTCAAGTGCCCATCTAAATGCTTCTTAAATGTAGTGAGGGCCCCCACCTCTATCACCCTTTCAGGCAGTGAGTTCCAGATTCCCCCCACCCTCTGGGCAAAAAAGCTTTTCCTCACATATCCTATAAACTTCCTCCTCCAAGCTTAAATCGTTGCCCCACGTTGGTTATTGACCCCTTCGCTAAAGGGAAAAGTTCCTTCCTATCCACCCTGTCAATACCACTCATAATTGTCTCACTTCAATCAGGTCTCCACCCAGCCTTGTCTCCTCCAAGGAAAACAACCCTAGCCTATCTCGTCCCTCTTCCAGGATGAAACGACCCAACCCAAGCAGCATCCTGGTGAATCTCTTCTTGCACCGTCCCTCGTTCAGTCAAATCCTTCCTGTAGTGTGGTGACAAGAACTGCACACATTATTCCAGCTATAAACTAAACAGTATTTCGGATTGCTCCATCAAATCCTCTCTGCTATCATATTCAATATCTCGGTTATTAAAATCAAGTTTCCTCATATGCCTTCTGAACCAACTCATCTACATGTCCTGCTGCCTTCTCAGATCTATGTATGTGCACATTAAAGTCCCTCTGATCCTCTGTTCTTCCCCTGGTCCAGGCGTTCATTGTATATTCCCCTGCCTTGTTGTTTTTCCCAAAATGCATCACCACAAATTTATTCGATTAAATTCAATTTGCCGCACTTCAAATCATCTGACCAGCCCTTCTCCAGCAACCTGTAATCTAAGGCTTTGGTCCTTACTATTTACATACCACCAATGAATGTCATTCGCGAACATACTTATCATACCTCCTACATTCACGTCTAGATCATTAGTGAACACTACAAACAAAAAGGGACCCAACACCTATCCCTGCGGAACACCACTGGACTCAGCTTCCAGTCACAAAAACAACTTTCCACCATTACGCACTGCCTCCTGCCTCAGAATGAATTTTGGATCCAGTTTGCAAAATTGATTGGATCTCATCGGCTCCAACCTTGTTCATCAGCCTCCCATGCGGATCTGCTCAAAATCCTTACTGACGTCTACTTCAAGTAGACTACTTCAACTGCACTGCCCGCATCAACACACATCATCACCTCATTGAACAATTGAGCTGAAATTGTGTGGCATGATTTCCCTTTGACAAAACAATGCCGACAATCCTTGATTGATCCTTGTCTCTCCGAGTGGGGATTAATTCTATCCATCAGATTATTTTCTTCCCGTTTCCCTCCCACTGGAGTTAAACTCAATTGCCTGTAATTTTCGGATTTGTTTTTTCGCTACAATGACATCCGTTATGTCCGTCAGCACTGAGTAAAGAACTTTATGCTGATGTATTTCAAGTTCCCATCTCAATTTACATGCTCCAGATCAGAGAGCGTATTGTATTAAAGTCTTACTGAGTGACTTTAAACAACGTCAGGACAAATACATCTTCATTATGTACTGTTAAGTTACATTTCTCTTCCTGATATTTGGTTCGGATTATCTTAAGCAGTTTCCTTTGCAAGCACTGTTCCTGTCCCCCAGCAGGTTCAGCCATTTCTCGGACGATGTGATGTTGAAAATACAAACTTCATTTTGGAGCAGATCTCTCACTCCCCCATTAATTATCGCTCAGTGCTTCTAATATCAGTTCAACATTATTTATGTTGACCATTTTTGAATGAAGGCGACAGTGCACTGTTCAGGCACCGTCTGCCTGGAGACAATCGCGCTGAAGGAAAATAGCGCCACCTGTGAGCAAAGCCATATTGCAAGCCTGGCACCAGCGCCTTGGAAAACTCGGAAAGGAAACTTTCGAAACTATTGAAAGAAAAGTTACTCATTCCCCAGCCACATATGATCTCTCAATATTATAGTCCTCGTGAGTTTAGTTCGCTTGGCCCAGTAAATTAGAAATGCAGTAAAGGCAGGGTCGCACACTGTTCTTGTCACATAGCTGGGACTCTTTATGTTGTTGCCTATTAGTGATGTCAGTTGAAAATTTGGAAACTGATTTTTGGTGGGGAGGTGAGCACTTGAACCGAGCCTGGTAGCTGAAGTGAAAATATAGATCAGCCGCTATGTGACTGTAAGAGAGAACAGGCTGGAGCTGCAGACTATGCCCCTTTTCTCCAGTGTCTGTGACCACATTGTACCATTCTGAAATTCCGTCTTCGGCAAGGACTGAAATGCTGAAGTATTTATTTCTGATTCAGCTATGCTGGTCAGAAATCACGATGTTTAATTTTCGTATGACCTTGCATTGATTGCAATTCCAGGTTTTCCTCCCACCCTGAAATCAGTGATTTGCTGCTACTGTTCTGGCGTCAGATATAGACCATACCTGATATAGATGGTCGATTATTTTCCAGAAAAGAGATCAGTCATCGATCATATTGTTCATGGTCGCCATGGGTCATACTAGATTTTAATATATTTGCGTCAATTAATTCAATTTAAATGTTTCCATCCGCCCTGGTGCTATTTGCTCGTGTCCATCCTCAGATAATCATTAAAACTTGTCACTCAACTGACTGCCTCAGAGTGACCACTTTCCTCTGGTGTGCAGCCACTCCAGGGTTCCTTACAGAGAGTGGATACTGATAGGTCCGTGTACACAGGTTGGGCAACGGTCTTCTCTCCTCATGGCCTCCATTTAAGACATGAATTTCTTTCATTTTGCCGCCCTGATCGTGGCTGACCTTTCCAAAACTGATTATGGCTTTATGTCAACAGAAACAAAAAAAGGCAAAAGTTTTTTTTTAATGGTGGACGTGGAATCATTCTCAGCTCAGAAGAGCAGAACGTCCCAGTGGATATATTGGTGAATGTTTCCCCTGTTCGCTTCTGGTCAGCTGCAAATGGTTCATTCTTTCACCATGTAATTCCCATTATAGAAATTAGTTGGTGGCTTAATTTTCTACTGGACTTCTATCGCAGTGGTTCTAACCTTGCAAATTATTTGATTTGATTTGATTTGACTTCTTATTGTCACATGCATTAACATACAGTGAAAAGTATAGTTTCTTGCGTACAATACAGACAAAACATATCGTTCATGGAGAATGAAACAAACGAGTACCGAATGTAGTGTTACATTCATAGCTCGGGTGTAGAGAAAAATCAGCTTCATGCAATGTAAGTCCATTCAAATGTCTGACAGCAAGACGAAGCTGTTCTTGAGTCGATTGGGACGTGACCTCAGACTTTTGTATATTTTTCCCGAAGGAAGAAGGTGGAAGAGAGAACGTCCGGAGTGCGTGGGGTCATTAATTATCCTGGCTGCTTTGCCGAGGCAGCGGGAAGTGTAGACAGAGTCAATGGATGAGAGGCTGGTTGCTGCGCTGTTCGAAAGGAGGAGTGATGAAAACACAGACCTCCAAAGAGATGCTACAACGTTCAGGGTGTTATAAAGGTGGTGGGCTGCGGTTACACAAGGGATCGGAAGACATAATGAAAACGTACGTTTTGCAGAGACAACGTGCTGCGGTGAAAAGTGGCTCACTGGAAACGTCAGAGCAGTGTGGATTGTGGTTCAGCCTTTCCTGTTTATACATTAAGAGCCCTTGCACAGCTCAGTCTGCAACGAGAGATATCTTCCAGCTCGTGCTGAATACTCATTACGACTGATCAAAATTGTGTTGAAAATACAGTCTTGTTGAATTCAGCAACACGAATGTTTGTGAAATTCGAATGAGCACAGGGGATACCAGAATGTTGCGTTGAATTTATTCCTGAGACCGTACTATAATCTATTTTCAGCAAACACGGACCGAGTGAAGAATGATTCAGAATGTTTTAAGAACGGTTTCACCGAGAATAATTCTCCCTATGTCTTTGCATCATAATCGCACGTCTTGATTAGCGGGGTGTGGGGTATCTCCGTCGGGCTAGTCGTTATGCTTAACAGGCACTTGTTCCAACATCTATATAACCGCCGCCATCCCCAAACCACCACCCCCGCATCCCGCCCACCCCCACCATTAACCCACCATTCTATTCCTTTCTCTTTCCTGAGTTAATCCAGTTTCCACATTATATGCATCTCGGTTGATCGGGACACTGTGGGAACGACTTCCTCATTATCCCCACGCACCGAGTAAATACGTTATTCGTGAATTCACTGTCATCTTTATTAATGACGATATCATACTCCCAGTAGTTCATCCTGTTCACTCCACACAAATGGACATAAACTGCTTCCGCCTACTCTGACGAATTATTTAATAACTTTAATGTTTGCATTGTCTCCTCCTCCCACAGCTTTAGCCTTGTCTTTCCTGGAGGGCAGAAGGCTGGCTATTCAATGCTTGCTTTGGTTGTTACCACCGTCGAACTGGATCCGCCCATGTTCTGACCCTGGCAATCCTTTGTGCCTGGTGTTCATCAAAACGCGTTTTCAGATAATCGGGATCACACAGGTATCTAAACAGGCGCGGAATGCCTTTAAATTAGGTTCATTTGACGAATAGTCCCGGAATAAATTTTGAGGAAATGTTTCCGACAAAATGCATAGACGTTATTCATACTTATTTTCCCTGAGGGGTTACATATACCAGGGAACAGCTTAAGAGTGTTTTCATTGTCTGGAAAACCCAGAGTCCAGCCACAAATTCCGACGAAACTCTCATTACCAATCAGAAGCGAGATTAACTGTATCACTCGAGGGGCATTAAGTGCTTCCTGTTAACTAGCCTCAGTTTGGAATGTCGATTCAGTTGCACCGCAGAACACGTTGGAGTCACTCCAACCATTGAGAATTATGCAGCGGATAGGCACTGTGGGTTAAGTAGGACAGACACAGCTGATGAATCGAGAAAGTTGGACAAATGGGAGCAAATCACTGACTGTTGATTATGCGGATGTCAATATTTTAAACAGTGGACGATGAAATAAGCAAAATATACCATATAGAATGGGCAAGGATGATTCAGGTGCATAGAATATGCTTGTATTCCCCAGAGTTTAGAAGATTAAAGGGCGATCTGATTTTCCTGAAGTAGTGGAATACTATATCAGGATGGTCTGAGAGTAACTATTTCCTGTGGGAGTGGTGTGAAAACACAGAGCGGAAACGCTAAAATGTTTGTGAAGTTTGCTGAGACCCCAAGTTCTACATTTGATTTTGGCGTTTTCGTGACCATAATGTGTTTCACTCTGAGTATGACACAAGTAACACACTCAGACGCTTTTATTAAAAAAAGTTTATTTGAGAAGAAAGCTAAAATATAACAACATTAGCTTAGCGTTTATCAATTGCAAGACCTAAACATGGCACAGTATAATTATTAACAGCTCACTATCTCTGCTGTTCCAATTTAAAGTAATATCCCATAGACATATTCCCCTCTTCTGAATTATTTAACTCAAAAACAAGTTTACTCACACGATACTAGACTTTCAGCCTTGAACATCGATCGACTGAAATCCAAGCAGCCGTTTTCCGAGAAATGTATATCCTCAAGACAGCAAAACAATAACGGAAATCTAGTCTCCGGCAGCTTCGAGAGTTCAGACCTGAAGGACAGAACAGGAGACCTCTCTCTCTCTCTCTCTCTCTCCCTCTATTTCTCTCTCTCTCGGATAACACCGATCAAGATCCACTCTGCAATCCAAGGTATGGAAGAGAGTGAGAGAGAGACAGAGAGACTTCAGTATTAAAGTGTTGGAGTCTCTAATATTCGCCAAACAGTACTGCAAGGCTGAAGCAAAAGCAAATAGAAGATTAGCATCTTGTGAACAATTCATTCCAAAAACTATTAGATTGTGTGTGGCCTCACTTAGACCACACTGATTGAATTTATTTGATTTATGGATTGATATACAGTGAAAAGTATTGTTTCTTGCATGCTATACAGACAAAGCATACCGTTCATAGAGAAGGAAATGAGTGAGTGCAGAATGTAGTGTTACAGTCATAGCTCTGATGTGCACAGACAAATGATGTAGCAGGGGACGCGATGGCCGAGTGGTATTGACTAGAATCCAGAAACTCAGCTAATGTTCTGGGGACCCAGGTTCGAATCCCGCCACGGCAATCCAAGGGGAGCATTCAAAAAAGAGATCACTGCATTAATTCAGCTTTAAACAAATACGCTGTTCTGGCCTCACTCCAGAATTAGACCCTTAAAAGCTCTGTCCTTCTCGTCTAACATCCCATCTCCCAAATCCCTTTCCACATCAAGGTCCTCCAATATGCTGTAAGATTTCAATTCCACGCTCAACTTTACACAATTCCATTTCTACCTCCCACCAATCAGTTGCCCTCACAGGCCACAGTTCATTTCAGAGCCACAAATGTTAATTGTGATAGTGACTGCGATAACATCTCCATCCACATCTTTCTCCCCATGGAGCCAGCAACAAAGGTGACAATACTGCCCTTCTCCAACACTTAGTCATAGAGCCATAGAGGAGTACGGCATGGAAACAGGCCCTTCGGCCCAAATTGTCCAACCCGCCCTTTTTCTTTTAAACCCCTAAACTAGTCCCAATTGACCGCTATTGGCCCATTTCCCTCTAAACCCATCATACCCATGTAAATATCTAAATTATGTTTAAAAGACAAAATTGTACCCGCCTCTACTGCTTCCTCTGATAGCTTGTTCCAGACACTCACCGCTCTCTGTGGGAAGAAATTGCCCCTCTGGACACTTTTGTATCTCTCCCCTCTCACCTTAAACCCATGCCCTCTAGTTTTCGACTCCCCTATCTTTGGGAAAAGATATTGACTATCTAGCTGATCTGTGCCCCTCATTATTTGATAGACCACTATAAGATCACCTCTCAGCCTCCGAAGCCCCAGAGAAAAAAGTCCCAGTCTGTCCAGCCTTTCCTTATAACTCAATCCATCAAGTCCCGGTAGCATTTTTGTAAATCTTTTCTGCACTCTTTCTCGTTTAATGATAGCCTTTATATAATAGGGTGACCAGAATTACCCACAGTATTCCAAGTGTGGTCTTACCAATGTCTTGTACAAATTCAACAAAACGTCCCAACTCCTGTATTCAATGTTCTGATCGATGAAACCAAGCATGCCTAATGCCTTCTTCACCACTCTGTCCACCTGTAACTCCACATTCAAGGAGGTATGAACATGTACCCCGAGATCTCTTTGTTCTGTAACTCTCCCCAACACCCTACCATTAAATGAGTAAGCCGTGCCCTGGTTCAACCTACCAAAATGTATCACCTCGCATTTGTTTAAATTAAACTCCATCTGCCATTCGTCTGCCCACTCGCCCAATTGATCAAAATCCTGTTGCAATCGGAGATAACTTTCTTCACTGTCCACTATGCCACCAATCTTGGTGTCATCTGCAAACTTACGAACCATGCCTCCTATATTCTCATCCAAATCATTAATATAAATGACAAACATCAATGAACCAAGCACTGATCCCTGAGGCACAGCACTGGTCGCAGGCCTCCAGTTTGAAAACCAACTCTCAACAACCACCCTCTGGTTTCTGTCAAGAAGCCAATTTTGTATCCATATAGATACCTCACCCTGGATCCCGTGAATTTTAACCTTATGCAACAACCTATCATGTGGTACCTTGTCCAACTTCATGGAACTGACGTTGGCAGGATTCGATTCTCAACTATTCAGTCATAACCCGCACTCGACAGCAACCATCCCTGTGTCTGCACTGTTAACTCTAGAGTCCAGATCAATCAAAGTTTGTTCCCACTTCTAATTGTCACCTGCAGGCTCAATAGCGATGAATTATGATCCGTTCCAAACTCCTCCAGTACTGAGGCCTTCCGTTCCAGCATGCAACAAGACATGGACAACGTAAAGTATTGGTCAGGTGGGCAGAGCAGCCCCGCTTGATTGTTACACATACAATAAACATTCACTCCCTCTTCCATCAGTGCACAGTGGCAGCCGTGTATACCATTTACAAGATGCACTGCAGCAACGTTCCCCACTAACAACAATTTTCACATCTCTACTACCCTTGTCTTTCGATTAACAAGAAGGACAAGGACAGCAGGCGTGAGGGAACACCAGTACTTGGAGAATTCTCTCCAAGTCTCACACTATTCTTATTGGTTAATATATCACCCTTTCATCACTGTCGCTGGGAGACAATTTCTGTACTCCTCCCTAACAGTACAGTGGCTCTATATACACAGAGGGACATCAGCAGCTCAAAGATGCAGCTCTGTACTACCATCTCAAGAGGCAATAGAATGAGACTCTCACGCCATCCGTTCCTGTAGTGAAAGCAGTGAGAAAATAGAGTTTGTAATGAAATGGTGTTTGAGTTAGAATAATCCAATTGGCCGTTTCATGCGGAATACAAGATCACGAGATATTTGTTGATGATTGAGTTTTTAATTATAACTACCCTGTATTGTACAGCAGTCTACAATGTGATCTCTGTAAGAGTCAGACCACAAACTACAGCTTGAAGACCTTCCCGACCAAGAGCAGTTACTGGAAGATAAGATTCAGAAACTCATTGGGAGAAGGAGGAATTATACACCCGGGACATGACTCAGGTTATAAGAGCCTTCCTTTCATTTGGGATTTAAAGGGGTTGGAAAACGGACATACATTTCTTAAAGAACTCAGTCTCATAAAGTCATAGAGGTCAATAGCACAGGTAAAGCTCTTCACCCCATCGTGTCTGCACTGGACAAAGACAAATCACCTAACTAATCTATTACCATATGCAGCACTTAGTCCATAGTCTTGTAAGCTTTGATATCGCAAGTGGACATCAATGTACTTCTTAAACGTTATAAGCATCTCTTCCTCCACCAACCATTCGGGCAGTGAGCTCCAGATTCGCAAACAACCTTTGTTTCAGGAGGCAGTCACATTACTAGATTAAAGGGATCAGTGTTGCAATGAGAAATGACACAGGAACGGGAGATCAAAATGTGCAATTAGTCTGCGTATCATTAAGAAATAGCAAAGGGAATAATTACTTGGTTGGAGTCATCTATTGGTCCCCAAGCAGTCGTTCTGCAGTGTAGCACAGTATAAACTGGGAGATACTGCATGCTTGAAAGACAGGTATGGGAATAATCATGGGTGATTTTAATATGCACATAGATCGGAAAAATCAAATTGGCAAGGGTAGCATGGAGGCAGAGTTTATTGAATGTATTCGAAATTGTTTCTTGGAACAGTAGTCCCGAGGGGACTACTCACACAGAGGATGGTGAGTGTCCAGAACAAGCTGCCAGAGGTCGTAGTAGAGGCGGGTACAATTATAACTTTCAAAAAAGCTTTTAGGCAGTTACATGGATAAGATGGTTGTCGAGGGATATGGGCCAAATGCGGGCAATTGAGATAGCTTAGGAGTTTTCAAAAAAAGGGCGGCATGGTCAAGTTCGGTCGAAGGGCCTGTTTCCATGCAGTAAACCTCTATGACTCTTTCGCAGTATGTTGCGGAAAGAACCCGGGAGCAGGCTAATCTGGATTTGCTATCATGCAATGTGAAGGGAATAATTGATGACCTCATAGTTATGGATCCTCGAGGGAGTAGTGAACATGGAATGATAGAATTCACGGCACGGTAGCACAGTGGTTAGCACTGCTGCTGCACAGCTCCAGGGTCCCGGGTTCGATTCCCGGCTCGGGTCACTGTCTGTGTGGAGTTTGCACATTCTCCTCGTGTCTGCGTGGGTTTCCTCCGGGTGCTCCGGTTTCCTCCCACAGTCCAAAGATGTGCGGGTTAGGTTGATTGGCCAGGTTAGAAAATTGCCCCTTAGAGTCCTGGGATGTGTAGGTTAAAGGGATTAGCGGGTAAAATATGTGGGGGTGGGGCCTGGGTGGGATTGTGGTCGGTGCAGACTCGATGGGCCGAATGGCCTCCTTCTGCACTGTAGGGTTTCTATGATTTCTATGAAAATTCAGTTTGGGGTGAAAAAGTGGAGTCCCACACTAGCGTTCTCGAATTAAACAAATGAAACACCATCGGCATGAGGACAGATTTGGCCTGAGTAGAGTGGGCAGGAAGAGTAAAATGGGGGGCACTGGATGAGCCGTGGCAGTTGTTTAAGAAGATACTCAATTCCTCAAAATAAAATATATCCCAGTGACGAAGAAAGACCGTAAGGGGGAGAAAAAATATCCATGGCGAAGCAAGGAGGTCAAAGACAATATAAAGACAACAACGCAGTTATATCACATTTCAAAGGTCATTGACAGGCTGCAAGATTGGGAAACTTTTGAACATAAACAAAGGGATACTTTAAAAAGTAATAAAAAGAGTTGAGGTAAATTACGAAAGAAAACGAGTGCAAAATATTTTTTAAAGGATAGCAAAAACTTCTATCAGTATATAAGAGGGAAGAGAGTCGCTAAGGTACATGTTGGTCCCTTGGAAGATCAAACCAGAGTTTATAGTGGTAAAACCTGAAATGGCAGAGATGCTAAATCAATACATTGCCTCAGTTTTCACTGTGGAGGACATTCGCACTATTCCTATATCAACTGGCAATTCAGAGCTAATGGAAAGGGTAAAGTTTCGAACAATTAACATCGATAGGGAAAAGATACTCAGAAAATTGAAGGGATTGAAGGCAGAGAAGCCTTGATGCATTACATCCAAGAGTATTAAAGGGAGTGGCGGCGGAGATAGTTGATACATTGGTTAAAATATTCCAAATTCCCTGGACGTGGGAAAGTTTCCAGTGGCCTGGAAAAATGCTAATGTAATGCCCTTATTCAAAAGGGGAGGGAGGCAAAATGTGGGAAATTACAGGCCAGTTAGTTTAACACCTGTTGTTGGGAAAGTGTTCGAATCAGTTTTCAAGGAAGCAACATCAGGACATTTGGAAACTCAAAACGCTATCCATAAGAGTCAGCATGGTTTTATGAAGGGCAGATCATGTTGGAGTAATTTGCGAGAGTTCTTCGAAGATGCAGCAAGCAAAGTGGATAATGGGGGATCATGCAGATGTAGTATAACTTGACTCCTGGAAGGCATTTGATGAAATGCCACACAAAAGGTTAATTCACAAGGTTAGATCACATAGGATTACTGGTAATTTATTATCTTGGAGAGGCGACTGGCTGTTGGACAGAAGTCGGGTTAATTGATTTTTGGTACTGGATAGCAAAAAGTAACCAGTAGTGTGCCATAGCGTTTGGTCCTTGAACCCCTAGGTATTTATTATCTCTGCTGACGACTTGGATACAGGGATAGAATGCTCTATAGCCGAAAATGCAGATGACAAAAAATAGGCGGGACAGGAAGTTGCAATGAGGAAATAAGAAACCTATAAATTGATATAGACAGCTAAGGTGAGTGGGGCAATAGGTGGCAGATGGAGTTCAATGTGGTTTAGTGTGAGATCACGCATTTCGGTCGGAAAAAATGGAAAGGCGACTTATCATCTAAATGGGTCGACACTTCGGTGGGCTCTGGTACAGAGGGATCTGGATATCCTCGTTCATGAGTCACAGAAAACTAGCATGCAGGTACAGCAGATAATAATGACAGCAAATGGAAAGTTCCCGTCTATAACTAAAACAATAAGATATAAAGGTAAGGAAGTGCTGTTGCAACTATACAAGGCACTGTAGAGACTGCACCTGGAATATTGTGCACAGTTTTCGTCCCCTTATTTGAGGAAAGATGTAGTGGCTTTGGAGGCAGGTCACAAGATTTTCACGAGATTGATTCCAGAGTTGATGGGTTTGTCGTACAAAGAGAGACTGAACAGTTTAGGCCTGTAGTTTCTGGAATTTGGAAGAATGAGGGGAGTTCAAATTGAGATAGACAAGAAGATAAAAGTATGGATAAAATAGACATGGAGCAAATGCATCCTCTTTTGAGCATTCTAAGGTGTTCAAATAATTTCCCTAAATCCCATTTCCTGTGCTTTGCCGTGAATGGCACGTGGGACTCAATGTACATTCGATAGAGAATCGAACTGCCATCAGTTGTGAACGGACCTCAGTCCATCCGACATACCAACCTCCCATCCATTGACTCCGCCTACACTTGCCGCTGTTTCGGAAAAACAGCAGGCGTAATCAATGACCAAACTCAACCTTTATTTGCTCTCTTTTACCATCTTACAGCGGGAAGAAGACACAAAAATCTGCGAACATGTACCAACCAACTCAAGGACATATACTTCCCTGCTGCCATCGGAAATTAGAAGGGTCCTATCACACAGTCAGCTGATGTTTTTCCTCACCCTTTCAGTAACTGCAACATTATATTCTGCACCCTCTCCTTTCCTTCTCTCTTACGTACTCTATGAATGGTATGCTTTGTCTGTATAATGGGCCAGAAACAATAGTTGCACTGTATCCCAATGTATGTAACAATGATAAATCACATCATTCCATCGCTTTTATTTGGCTTCCTACTACAAGAAAGTGTATGCACTGAGATCTGGGGCCAGAAATTCCACACACTGTTGGTGTTTTTAAAAGAATAATTCAAAACATGTCTTAAAAATGATACAACAATTACACACAGAAGATTATATTTACACCATTAGCATTCGTTTGCAGAACATTTTTCAACAAAGATTCTTACCTAGTTGGACTCATAAATAAACACGCCTTTAGGGTACAGTTCGTATAGATACTTAATCTATGAAATAAATCCAGTAATATTACCACAAGCCATCCATTCTTTATGTAGGGAACTGACGCCCCAGGGATTCTCACTCTCACTCGTCAAGGAAAATTCCAAACGTTTTGAAATCAATCAGTCCTTTCTAAAATTATTATTGTTGGTATTACTCATAGAAACCCATTATCTTAACACAGTTTAGTTGTTTGTTGAGAGTCTTCGATGCTTTAGGTTGAACGTTTAGTTACTGTCTTTGACTGCTGTGGACCCCTCTGGAAATCTGAGATAATCCACTTGACTTCTCGCCTCCTTCTTGCCTTCTTATCGGTCTTTGTTCAATGCACAAAAATGCTTTAAGTGTCTGGTTGTGCACCTCAACTGAACTAGGGAAATAGATTAAACGAAATATATATATATATGTATATATATGTGTGTGTGTGTGTGTGTGTGTGTGTGTGTCAAAATCAGTCTCATATCAGTTAATTCGTTCTGTTTAGAACATGGGTTTCCTCCAGATGCTCCGCTTTCCTCTTTCAGTCCAAATATGTGCGTGTTAGATTGATTGACCATGCTAAATTTCCCCTCAGCGTTCCGGGATACGTAGGTTCGAGGGATTAGCAGGGTACATAATGTGGGGTTACGGGGATAGGGCCTGCGTGGATTGTTGCCGGTGCAGACTTGATGGGCAGAATGGCCTCCTTCTGCACTATAGGGATTATATTCTATTCTATTGGTCTAGCGATAATACCACTAGGTTTTCGCCTGGCCTTCTATGATGTAAATAGATTTGTAGAATGAAGTACTGATAGAACAGGTTCTGACATCACCGGGAACTGAGCGCTTGATCTGTTCTGCATAAGTGCATGACCTCGAGCGAAAATGATTCCAGTCAGTCGAACCTGCAAAAGAGGATTTGTCGTGGCAGCAAAGAGGCACAGTGGCTCTGGCCACGGCTGTTAGCTTTTACCCACACAAGGACGCTTCGCATGTTCTGCGGTGTGCAGAGGACATCGAGGGGCGGAAAACGTTCGCCAAGATTCTATCCACTTTACGCCGCTGATGGAAAATTATTCGAGCCAAAAGGTCTCAGTGGTTTGCTTGTTTTCACAGTTGAGACGCTGCATGCAAAAAACTGCTTGCCGAGGTCACACTTTGGCGCTACTTTTGAAACCGCAAGCATAGCCGGTCTGCCGCTCAGCTTTGATACAATGAACAAAGACCAGGCTATTGTATGTATGACCTCATTTACAGTCTCCTCATAAATGCGACACTAGGTCCCTGTCAATCGTCAACGCCCAGTTTGGAAGAAAAGTTACAGATACAAAGCTTCACTCACAAACGATGCATTCCCTTAATCGGTGACAGTGTACGGTCTCTACATACAGGGAACATTGAAACAACTCACTAAGGCTGCCACTGCGCATTTCAAATATATCCACCCACAATCCATCCAAAATTTTCCAGTTTCTGTGTAAGCAGGTTGTGTCAGCAACGAGTGATTATAGTTTGAGGATATGGGATAAATCTTTTCGGACTGAACTGAGGTGAAATTTCCTCACCCAGAGAGTGTTGAATGTTTGCAATTGACTGCCACAGAAAGTGGTTGAGCCCAAAACGTTCTGTGATACCAAAAGTAAACCTGGAGTATTGTGTACAGTTTTGGTGCTCTTATCTCAGGAAGGATGTCCTTGCTATAAAGGGACTACAGCAAAGGTTTACCAGGCTGATTCCTGGTATGACAGGCCTGTCCTATGAGGAGACATTAAGCCGGTTAGGATTGTATTCTTTGCAGTTTAGAAGAGTGAGAGGGGATCTCGTAGAAGTTATAAAATTCTAATAGGATCAGACGGTATCGAAACAGAAAGAATGTTCCCAACGGTGGGTGTAGTGGAAAACTCGGGGTCATAGTTTGAGGATAAGGGTAAATCTTTTCGGACTGAGGTGAGGAGAAATTTCTTCCCCCAGAGGGTGGTGAATGTGTGGAATTAACTCCCATAGAAATCAGTTGAGGACAAAACGTTATGTAATTTCAAGAATAAATTATATATAGCTCTTGGGGCGAAAGGGATTGAGGGATATGGGGAGAAGGGGGAAAATCAGGATATTGAATTTGATGATCAGCCATGATCAGAATTAATGGCGGAGCAGTTTCAAAGGGCCGAGTGGCCTCTTCCTGCTAATATTTCCGATGTTTCTGTGGCAAAAATTGTAAAAATAAAACATTCGTTTCAGAATGTCATCGAGAGTACCTTTACATTCAATCTATTTTCCTGTCATTCACCTTGCAAATCCACACCTTAATCGACCAGAAGGACAAAGGCAGCAGACGCATGGGGACACCATCGCCATCACACTCTCCAGTAACAGACAATCTGTTGGAAATATATTGCCGTTCCTTCGCTACGGCGGGTCAAAATGTTAGATCTCGCGTCATATTTAGCGCTGTTGGTTAGCAAATGGACTGCCACAGAGAAGGTGCAGAAGTTGTTTTCTTTGCAGCGGCGGAGGCTCAGGGGAGACCTGATAGCAGTCTATAGAATTATGACAATCCTCGATAGGGTTGACAGTAGAATTATTTTTCTTCCCCAGAGATGAAATGTCAAATATCAAGGGGCTTGAACTTAAGGTGATAGGGGGAAAGTTCAAAGATGTGAGGGACAAATGTTTTGCATAGAGAGTGGTCGGTGTCTGGACCGCCCTGTCTGGGATGGTGGTGGAGGCAGATAAGATAGGCGCATTTCAGGGGCTTTTTGCTGAGCACATGAATATGCAAGGACTGGAGGGATATGGCCAGGGCCAGGCAGAAGGGATTAGTTTCATTCGGTGACAAGTTCGGCAAAATATCGAGGGCCGAAGGGCCTGTTCCAGTGCTGTATGTTCAATGTTCTCTGCTGTTTGTTCGAAGAAGGCAACTCACCACCACTGATCAACCGGCCCATTGAGATAGTTAATGTATGCGGGCCCAGCCAAACGACCATAAGATAAAGGAACAGAATTAGGCCATTCGACCCTTGAGGTGCTCTGCCATTCGATCATGGCAGATATGTTTCTCAGCCCCAGCCTCCCATCTTTACCCCATAACCTTTTATTACCTTACCAATCAAAAATCTATCTATTTCTGTCTCAAATACATTAAATGACTTGCCCTCCACAGCCTTCTGGATCAATGAATTCCACAGATTCGTCACCCTCTGGCTGAAGAAATTCTCCCTTATCTCGCTTCTAAAGGGTCACCACTTTACTCTAAGTCTGTGCCCCTGGAGCCTGCTGCCGCACAGCACCATGGACCCGGGTTCAATTCCGGCCTTGGGTGACTGCGTGGAGTTTGCACATTCTCGCTGTGCATACATGGGTTTGCTACGGGTGCTCCAGTTTCCTCCCACACTCCAAAGATGTATCCGTTAGTTCGACTGGCCATGCTAACTTGCCCCTTATTGTCAGGGGGCGAGCAGTTTAAGGTGGCAATGCGGGGATATGGCTTGGGTGGGATTGTTGTCAGTGCAGGCTCCGTGGGCTGAATGGCCCCCTTCTGCACAGTAGGGATTCTATTGTATTCTGTTCAATTCTGAACATCTTCCCCACGTCGCTCTATCCTGGCTTTTCACTGTTCTGTAAGTTTCAATGAGATCCCCTTGGCCATCCTTCTGAATAAAGCCCCGCAGGGCATACCCTGAAAATAAATTAAACTTTTACTTACATATTCAGCACATATCCGCACATTGATTAACTTGTGATCCCCTCGGAAAGACAAACCAATTAAGCTCCGCATGGATATTCTTTCCCTTGACCCCTGTGACACGTATGCGGCGACCACAGTGCGTCAAATGCATGTGGCATTCAGCAGGAAACTGGCCCCTGCATTGTGTCATACATTCCATTGCGCCCCTTGTCATAGTTTCCACGCATCATGAGGTGCAACAATTAACTCGGACTGAACCCAGTTCAGTCGCCGACCACTCACCAAAAACAAACTGTTGCGAGTGGAAACAAGGAGATATTGCTCACCTCCGCAAAATGCGCCAGCAATCTTTATCCCTGATAATTATTCTCCAACTGTTGTGGGCTTATGGTGAGTATAGTTTTTAAGCATTAGTGTCACACGTCGGTTTACATCCACACTCCAGCGCCTGTTCGGGGTCAAGGAGGGAGAATTTAGCATGGCCAATGCACCTAAACAGTATAGCTTTGGGACTGTGGGAGGAAACCGGAGCACCCGGAGGAAACTCAAGCCGACAGGGCGAGACCGTGCACAGAGAATAATCCAAGCCACGGATTGAACCCCGGTCTCCAGCGCTGTGAGGCAGCGGTGCCAAGCACGGTGCCGCCCGGCTACAGGAATGCAAATGTGAGCCAGTGATTGGGAAAATGGTTTTAGTTTCTTTTCTGTTCCCTGCTTTCAAGCGAAGAAACACAAATTGGGAAATAAATCTAAGCATGAATAATTGAAGACATGAATGAGATTGTTCTTAAGTTACAGGCGATTTTCTTTTTCAAACGGCTGCTTTCTATGTCGAAATAATTTGTGGTAATGTTTGAATAATCTCTCTAGTTACAGATTCCATGCCCTCTCTACCTCAAAGGCCCTTCACAATGACAGCTGAAGTCGGCCAGACGGTGAATTTAACCTGTCACTGCATTTACGAGGTGGAATTGGTGGCTAGCTATTTCTGGTACAAACAACGCGTTGGTGAAATTCCGAAAGTAATCGATATCTCACCCTGTCTGGCGGACGATTGTAAGTTTATTTCTAAAAAAGGCAACGGCAAACGTGAATTGATACTGGAAATTCGCAATGTCCAGGCGAATGACTCGGGTTTCTACTACTGTGCTGATAAGGTTGGCTCTGCACCGCTGCAGAATGGACCCACACTACTGGTTGGAGGTAAGAGAGCAAGGGAAATGAATTCAGATTGTGCATAGCAATACCATTTGATGTAAATTAATCGTTAACTGTGTCCCAATTTCTGTCCAGACAGTTCTACCAACAAGCCGGCACTGCTGGTATTTGTCCCGCCGGCTGAGCTGGATGTAAATGATACCGTGCCCTTAGTGTGTTTGGTCAGTGGAGTTTCTTCCAACCAGATTGCTGTTTTCTGGAATACTTCCGGCTTGATCACTGAAGGGTCGAGTGATCCCGGGACAATGGCGGGGGACGGGACCTACAGCATCAGAAGTCACGTCATGGTGTCGGGGGTAACCTGGAAAAGCGGCGCTGACTGCACTTGTATTGTTGAACTGGGGACCCCAGGGGAATATTGGACGAAGAGTGTGTCGAATCCCAAAAAAGCAGATAAGTGGAAAGGTGAAATGTTACTCTGTATATTGAAAGTTTCTATTCAACTTTAGAGACATTTGGATTAATTCAGTAAATTCTAGGCTTCTGGGGATATATATGTGTGTGTATAGATATATGTGTGATTGAGTGAATGTGTGTGTATGTGTGTGTGTGTGCGTGTGTGTCTGTTTGTGTGTGTGTGTGTGTGTGTGTGTGCGGTGCGTGTAGGTATATCTCTGAGCGTTTTATTTCATTTGATTTATTATTGCCACATGTATTAGTATACATTGTTTCTTGCGCACTACAAAGACAAAGCATACCATTCATAGAGTACATAGAGGAAAGGAAAGGAGAGGGCGCAGAATGCAGTGTTGCAGGGTAGAAAGAAAGATCACCGTAATATAAGGTTGGTCCATTCAAAAGCCTTTGGCAGCAGGGAAGAAGCTGTTCGTGATTCGGTTGGTACGTGATCTCAGACTTAGATGTTTGTGTATAGATATATGTCTGAACGTGTGTATGTAGTTATATATTTGAGTTCTGTATATAGATAAGTATCTGAGTGCTTGTTCACATAGTTATATGTGTGAGTGTGTGGATATAAATATATACCTGACCTCGTGTGGACATGTAGATAAATATCTGAGCGTGTGTGTCTCGATATGCTTGCAGAGGTAAATACCTGAGCGTGTTTGTGTATATGTATGTGTAGAGGTAAATATCTGAGCATGCGTTTACATGTGTGTATATAGATAAATATCTGAATATGTATTTACATATGTGTGTACAGATTAATATCTGAGCGTGTGTGTGTCTATGTGTGTGTATGGGTAAATATCTGAGAGTGCGTGTGTGTGTATGTGTGTATATAGATAAATATCTGAGCGCATGTGTGTCTACATGTATGCACAGGTAAATGTATGAACGCGTGTGTGTCTATGTGCGTGTTCAGATAAATAGTTGTGCATGTGTGTGAATATGTGTATGTATCGATAACATCTGAGTCTGTGTTTCTGTGTGTGTGTGTAGGTAAATATCTGTGCGTGTGTGTGCCTATGTGCGGATAGAGATAAATTGCTGAGCATGTGTGTGTCTATGTATATTTATCAATAAATATCTGAGCGTGTGTTTCTATGTGTAAGTGTAGGTAAATATCTGAGCGTGTGTGTCCCTGTACATGTATAAATAAATATCTGAGCCTGTGTATGTGTGCGTATAGAAACATATCTGATCGTGTTTGTGTCCCCGTGCGTATTTAAATAAATATCTGAGCTTGTGTGCATGTGGGTGTCTACATAAATATCTGAGCGTGTGTGTATGGATAAATATCTGAACGCGTGTGTGTCGAAGTGTCTATCATAGAACATAGAAAAAAAATACAGCACAAACAGGCCCTTCGGCTCACAAGTTGCGCCAGTCATGTCCCTACCCACCTCGGCTTATATATAGGCTTACCTAAAACCCTCAATCCTATTAATTTCCATGTACTCACCCAAACGTCTCTTAAAAGACCCAATAGTGTTTGCCTCCACGACCACTGACGGCAGCCGATTCCACACACCGACCACCATCTGAGTGAAAAACTTACCCCTGACATCTCCTCGGTACCTACTCCCCAGCACCATAAACCTGTGCCCTCTCGTAGCAGCCAATTCCGCCCTGTGAAAAAGCCTCCGAGAATCCACCCGATCTATACCTCTCAACATCTTGTACAACTCTATCAGGTCACCTTTCATCCTTCGTCTCTCCAACGAGAAAAGGCGGAACTCCCTCAACCTATCCTCACAAGGTATGCCAACCAATCCAGGCAACATCCTTGTCAATCTTCTCTGCACCCTTTCAATAATTTCCACATCCCCCTCTAATGAGGCGATCAGAACTGAGCACAATACTCCAAGTGGGGTCTGACGATGGTCTTATAAATGTGCATCATTATCTCCCGAATCCTAAACTCAATCCCTCGATTAATGAAGGCCAGCACACCATACGCCTTCTGAACCACCTCCTCGACCTGCAAGGCCAATTTAAGAGTCCTATGGACCCGGACCCCAAGATGCTTCTCATCCTCGACACCGCTAAGAGTCTTACCCTTGATATTATACTCCTTCATCCCATTTCACCTGCCAAAATGGACCACTACACATTTATCCGGGTTGAAGTCCACCCAGTCTTGCATCCTATCTATGTCACGCTGAAGCTTCTGACATCCCTCCAAACTATACACAACACCACCAACCTTCGTGTCGTCGGCAAACTTCACAACCCATCCCTCCACTTCCTCATCCAGGTCATTTATGAAAATGTCAAACAGCAAGGGTCCCAGAACAGATCCCTGGGGCACTCCACTGGTGAACGACCTCCAATCAGACAAAAGACCCATCTACAACCACTCTCTGCCTTCTGCATGCAAGCCAGTTCTGGATCCACAAGGCAACAGCCCCTTGGATCCCATGCCCTCTCACTTTCTCGAGAAGTCTTGCATGGGAGACCTTATGGAATGCGTTGTTGAAGTCGATGTAAACCACATCTACTGCTTTTCCTTCGTCAATGTGTTTAGTCACATTTTGAAACAACTCCACCAGGCTCTAATGGCACGATTTGCCTTTGACAAAGCCGTGCTGACTACTTTTGAACATACTACACTTCTCTAAATGTTCATAAATCTTGTCCCTCAGGATCTTCTACGTCAACTTACCAATGACTGAAGTTAGACTCACCGGTCGGTAATTTCCCGGGCTACCCCTATTCCCTTTCTTGAATATAGGAACCACATCCGTAATCTTCCAATCCTCTGGAACCTCTCCCGTCTCCATCGTCGACGCAAAGATCATCGCCAGAGGCTCTGCAATCTCTTCCCTCGCCTCCCACAGTAACCTGGGGTACATCCCATCCGGTTCCGGCGACTTATCTATCTTGATGCGATTCAAAATTTCCAACACATCCTCTTTCTTGATGTCCACATACTCAATCTTTTCAGTCCACCTCAATCCTGCAGTACAACCACCCAGGTCTTTTTCCACCGTGAATACCGAGGTAAAATATTCATTAAGCACCTCTGCTATTTCTTCCAGTTCTGTACAGACTTTCTCACCTTCGCATTTTATAGGTCCTATTCCTTCACATCTCATCCTTTTACTCTTCACATATTTATAGAACGCCTTAGGGTTCGCCTGAATCTTACCTGCCAAGGTCTTCTCGTGACCCCTTCTGGCTTTTCTAATTTCTTTCTTAAGTCCCTTCCTACTAGCCGTATACTCATCGAGATCCCTATTTACGCCTAGCTCTCTGAACCTTTTGCACGCTTACCTTTTCTCTTTGACTAGGTTCAACGCAGCTTTCGTGCACCACGGTTCCCCTAACCAACCAAAACCTCCCTGTCTCATCGGAACGTTGTCATGCAGAACTCCAGACAAACCTTCCTTGAAAATCTGCCACCTTACTTCGGTACTTTTCCTCGAGAATACCTCCTTCCAATTTACGCCTCTAATCTCCTGCCTAATGGCTTCATATTTCCCCTTACTCCAGATAAGCACTTTCCGAGCTTGCCTGATCCTATCTCTTTCCAAAGTTAGCGTAAAGGAGATAGAGTTATGATCACTATCCCCAAGATGCTCCCCCACTGGCAGATCCGTCACCTGTCCAGGCTCATTAGCCAGAACCAGATCGTGTATAACCTCTCCTCCTTTCGGTTTATCCAAATGCTGTGTCAGGAAACCCTCCTGAACACACGTAACAAACTCGTCCCCATCCAAACCCCTTCCCGAGGGATATTCCAATCGATGTTTGGGAAATTAAAGCCTCCCATCGAGACAACCCTGTTATTACTACATCTCTCCAGGATCTGTTTCCCTATCTGCTCCTCAACATCCGTAACACTATTGGGCGGCCTGTAGAAAACACCCAGCAACGTTATCGACCGCTTCCCGCTCCGAACTTCGACCCACAGAGACTCCGTAGACAATCCCTCCACGGCTTCCACCTTCTCTACAGCTGTGACACTACCCCTGATCAGTAGGGACACTCGCCGCACCCCCCCCCCCCACCCCCGTTTTTGTCTTCCCTCTCTGTCCTTTCTGAAACATCTGAAACTCGGCACCTGAAGTATCCAGTCCTGTCCCTGTCCCCAAGTCTCCCTAATGGCCAACACATCACACTTCGAAGCATCGATCCACACTCTAAGCTCGTCCACTTTATTCACTACACTCCTGGCGTTAAAATAAACACATCTCAAACCTTTGGCCTGAGCTCTCCCCTTCTCCATCACCCGTCTATTCTCCCTCTTACACTGTGTACAATCGTTCTCTATTTGCGGGCTAACCTGCTCACTCTCAGTCACCTCATCACGATTCCCTCTCCCCAAACTTTCTAGTTTAATGTCTCCCCAGTAGCCGTAGCCAACCTTCCTGCCAGGATATTGGTCCCCCTAGGATTCAAGTGTCACCCGTCGTTTTTTGTAGAGGTCACACATGCCTCTGAAGAGGTCCGAATGATGCAGGAACCTGTATCCCTGCCCCCTGCTCCAGTCCCTCAGCCATGCATTCATCCTCCACCTCACTCCATTCCTGCTCTCGCTTTCCCGTGGCACAGGCAGCAATCCTGAGATTACTACCTTTGCGTTTCTCCTTCCCAACTGTCTGCCTAACTCCCTATATTCTCTTGTCATGACCCCTTCCCTCTTCCTACCTATGTCAGCAGTACCAATATGTACCACAACCTCTATCGTGTACCAATATGTACCACGACCTCGCATCGATAAATATCTGAATGCGTGTGTGTCTATGTTTGTGTAAAGATACATATCTGAGTGTGTGTGTATCGATATATGTCTGTGCGTGTGAGTGTGTGTATAGATGTTAATCTGAGCGTTTGTGCGCATTCAATTGTTAAAATATGTCAATCTGCATTCGAATCGCATCTGCCCCAGAATAGCTTCGTGGTTAGTACATTCTTCTCCGTTTCGCTTTGTATTTCTGAAAACATGTACAAATATTTGAGATATGCACCCAGAATGATCTCATTCAGTCCATTATGCCTAGACTGTATCTTCGAAAGAGCTTTCCTATTCATCCCACCATTTCCCCCCTAGGCCTTTCAAGTTTTCTCCTTCATGTCCAGACGTGATTTCCCTCCTGAAGGTTATTATTTGCAAGCATCTCCCTTTCCGGGAAGTACATCTCGGAATGACCTCTCTCGGGAAAGCAGCAGCAGCCAAACTCGTTGCACCATGATTGGTTTTGCTGCAGAGGGGAGGGATAAAAAGTGTGCCACCGCAATAGCTCTAGGGGATTCAATTGAAAGGGGAATAGACAGGCGTTTCTGTGGCCGCAAACGAGACTCCAGGATGGTATGCTGCTTCCATGGTGCTCGGGCCAAGGATGTCTCGGAGCGGCTGCTGGACATTCTGAAAGGGGAGGGCGAACTGCCAGTGTTCGTAGTAGACGTTGGTACAAGCGACATCGATGAAAAAAGAGATGAGGTCCTAAAAGCAGAATACAGGGAGATAGGAAATAATGTAAGTAATCCGACCTTAAATGTAGTGATCTGAGGATTACTACAGGTGTCCTGCGCTGTTCAGAGTAGAAATGAGAGGATATATCAGATAAATATGTGGCTGAAGAGTTGGTGTCGGTGTATGGTTTCAGATTCCTGGAGCATTGGGACCGGTTCTGGGGGAGGTGGGATCTGTAAAAATTGGACGGGTTACACCTGGGCAGGACTGAGACTGATGTCCTCGGGGGAATCTTTGCAACAGCGGTTGGGGAGGTTTTAAACTAATATGCCAGGGGAATGGGAACCTATGTAAGGAGTCCGAGAAGAAGGGAGCAAGGACAAAATGTGGGGAGAACGTTCCAACTACATCAAAATTCAGGAAAATGTTAAAAGGAAGGATAACTCAGGAGATGTTATCAAAGGAAGTGTTAGAATTCAAAGAGAAGTTCCAAAAACTAGCATTGGGGCACTTTATCTGAATGCTCGTAGCACTCGAATCAAGGTAAATGAGTTGACAGCACAAATCATTGCAAACGAGTATGATTTGGTGGCCATTGCAGATACATGGTTGTAAGATGGTCGCGACTGCGAGTTGAATATCCAGAAGTATCAAACTGTTTGGAGGGACCGACAGGAAGGTAAGGGAGGTGATGTAGCTCTGATATTTAAGAATGGTATCAGGGCGGCAGTGAGAGATGATATAGGTTCTATGGAAAAAAAGGTTGAATCCATTTGGGTGGAAATTAGAAATAGTAAGGAGAAAATGTAATTGATAGGCATAGTCTATAGGCCACCAGATAATGACATCATGGTGGGGCGATAAATAAACAAAGAAATAACTGATGCATGTAAAAATGGTACAGCAATTATCATGGGGATTTTAATCTCCAAATCAATTTGTCAAACCAGGTCGGTCAAGGCAGCCTTGAGGAGGAGTTCATAGAATGTATCCGCGACAGTTTCCTTGAACAGTAAGGGAGCAAGCGAACCTCGATCTGGTCCTGTATAATGAGGCGCGAATAATTAATGACCTTGCAGTTGAGGGATCCTCTTGGAAGAAGCGATCACAGTATGGTTGAATTTATAATACAGATGGAGCGTGAGAAGCTAAAATCCAATACCAGTGTCTTGTGCTTAAACAAAGGAGACTATAAAGGGATGAGGGAGGATTTGGCTCAGGTAGAATGGGAGCAAAAACTTTATGGTGAGACAATTGAGGAACAGTGGAGGACCTTCAAAGCGATATTTCACAGTGCTCAGCAAAAGTGATAAGGAGGGACTGTAGAAAATGAGATAATCCGCCATGGATAACTAAGGAAATAAAGGAGGGTATCAAATTGAAATGAAAAATGCATACAAAGTGGCAAAGATTAGTGGGAACATAGAGGATTGGGAAATCTTTAAACGTCAGCAGAAAGCCACGAAAAACGTGATAAAGAAAGGTAAGATGGATTATGAGAGTAAAATATTTCGGAATATAAAAACAGATAGCAAAAGTTCCTGCAAATATATAAAACGAAAAAGAGTGGCGAAAGTAAACGGAAAGATCAGCCATGATCTTATTGAATGGCAGAGCAGGCTTGAGGGGCCCGATGGCCGACTCCTGTTCCTAGTTGTTATGTTCTAATGAAGGTGTGATCAGTTCTACACCGCAGACTCCTTGGAAACAGACAGCAGACAAGAGTTGATATTGACATTAATTTACCTCACTTTGCTCCCTTTTCATCAATCTACAAATACCTCCTCACACATAATATAAATTTAAACTTAGCATCCGGATGTCAGCAACTTTGTACAACATTATTAATCAGCAATAGAATCCTACAGTGCAGAAGGAAGCCATTGGAACGATCGAGTCTGCAGCCGCGACAACAATCCCACCCAAGCCCTATCCCCATAACCTCGTGCATTTACAGTCGCTACATCCCCGACACTAAGGAGCAATTCAGCATGGCCAATTCACCTAACCTGCACGTCTTTGGACTATGGGAGGAAATCAGAGCACGTGGGAAAAACCCACGCAGATATGGGTAGAATGTGCAAACTCCACACAGACAATGAACCAAGCCGGGAAATGAACAGATATGAGGCAGTAATGCTTACCCCTGTGCCACCGTGCTGCCCCATGATCCTATGGAAGTAGGCTCGAAGAGCTGAATGGACTATGCCTGCCCCGGTGCCGCTATTTTATATGTATTAAGAGCAAATTTTGAACTTAGGTTGGTGGAAAGGATTCTAGCTCATCCATCACACAGTAAATAAGTGACTGGCCGTGAGTCTACACAAATTATACAATCCTACAGTGCAGAAGGAGGACATTTAGGTCATTAAGTCTTCACCGACTCTTCACCAGAGCATTTTGCCCAGGCCCTACCCCTGTAAACCAACGTATTTACACCGTTAGTCCCCCAACCTTCACATCTTGGGGCACTAAGGGGCAATTTAGCAAGGCAAATCCAGCTAACCTGCGCATTCTGGACAACTAAGGGGCAATTTAGCATGGCCAATCCAACAAACCTGCTCATCTTTGGATTGTGGGAGAAATGATGTGGCGATGCCGGCGTTGGTGTGGTGTAAACACAGTAAGAAATTTAACAATACCAGGTTAAAGTCCAAGAGGTTTATTTGGTAGCAAAAGCCACACAAGCTTTCGGAGCCTTAAGTCCCTTCTTCAGTTGAGTGGGAAATCTGTTCAGAAGCAGGGCATATAAAGACACAAACTCAATTTCAAACTCAGACACCACACAACCCTGCCACAGTAATCTCAGCAAAACGTGCCGTATCATCGACACAGATGCCATCATCTCAGTTGAGAACACCATCCACCAGGTACACGGTACATACGCTTGCAACTCGGCCAACGTTGTCTACCTGATGCGCTGCAGGAAAGGATGTCCCGAGGCATGGTACATTGGGGAAACTACGCGGACGCTGCGACAAGGGATGAATGAACACCACTCGACAATCACCAGGCAAGACTGTTCTCTTCCTGTTGGGGAGCACTTTAGCGGTCACAGGCAATCGGCCTCTGATATTCGGGTAAGCAATTCTCGAAGGCGGCCTTCACGGCATACCATGGCGCAGAGTCGCTGAGCAGAAACTGATAGGCAAGTTCCGCACACATGAGGACGGCCTCAACCGGGATATTGGGTTCATGTCACACTATCTGTGATCCCCACAGCTTGCCTGGACCTGCAGAGTCTCACTGGCTGTCCTATCTGGAGACAATACACATCTCTTTAGCCTGTCTTGATGCTCTCTCCACTCACGTTGTTTGTATCTTAAAGACTTGATTAGCTGTAATTATTCGCATTCGAACCATTATGCTGTAAATTGAGTTTGTGTCTTCATATGCCCTGTTTGTGAACAGAATTCCCACTCACCTGAAGAAGGGGCTTAAGGCTCCGAAAGCTTGTGTGGCTTTTGCTACCAAATAAACCTGTTGTACTTTAACCTGGTGTTGTTAAACTTCTTATTGTGGGAGGAAACCAGAGCACCCGGAGGAAACACAAGTAGAGAGGGGGAGAATGGGTGTCAAATGCAGTATCTGGAACTCGACTGGAGGCCTAATTACTCGAGGCTGCCCAAAGCGAATTGAAGAATTAAATAAATTGGGTTAAAAAAAAAACAAGGTGGAGGGGAATGGTAGAGGAATGTGACTGAGTTGTTCTTGCAGAAATGTCGTGCAAGTATCAAAGAACAAAGAACAGTACAGCACAGGACCAGGCCCTTCAGCCCACCAGGCCTGCACCGGTCACGTTGGCCTATCTAGACCAACCATCTCTATCCCTCTGCCTGTTCGTGTGTCTATCCAGATAAGTCTTGGCAGTCCATTCCAGTCCCCCAGCACCCTCTGTGAAAATAACTTCCCTCGCACAGCTCTACTGAACCTTTCCCTCTTACCTTGAACTTGTGCCCCCTTGTAATTCTCCTGGTGAACAGCTACCAACTCTTCTCCTGAGCTACGCCCCTTATAATTTGATAGAAATCTATCAGCTCGCCCGTCATCCTCTGTCTTTCCAGTATCGGCTAAATGGCTTGCCTGTGCGCTGTAATCATTCTGAGATTCCATAAATCTTGGGAGATGGAAGCATCAACTCACGTTGCTGCTGAAGGACATATACATGCACCCTGAACTTTTAAAATTGAGAAATCAAGCTAGGAAATTAATTTGAACCTATTTGAATCAGTTTATGGACACGTTAGACACGTTTATTGCATGGTTTTCAGTTCCGAGCAGTATTTTCTGGGAAGAATATCAAAGGCTTGGAGGAGATGCAAAGGAGAATTCCAGGATGGAGTGAGCGAATTTAGTTAACGTGGAAAGAAGGGAGGAGCTGGGCTTGTACTCCGTCGAGCAATCAAGGTTAAAAAAAAAATAATCGAAGTTCCAAACTCGAGAGCATTTGATTCGTAAAAAAAATGAGAATCTTTTCCACTGACAGTAGTGTCAGTAACCAGGGGGACACAGACTGAAAATGATTGGTACAAAGAGCGAAATAGAGACATCGAGTCATAGAGATATGCAGCACCGAAAGAGGCCCTGAGGTTCCTCTCCTCCATGTCGACCAGGTTTCCTAATCTGAAATGGTCCCATTTGCCAGCGTTTTGGCCCATATCCCCTCAACCCTTCCCATCCATGTCCCTGTCCGAATTTCTTGTAAATGTTGTTATTGCGCCCGACTGTACCATCTCCTCTGTCAGCTCATTCCATACATGCACCACCCTCTGTGTGCAAAACGTTGCCCCTTCCGTCCCTGTTAAATAATTCCCCTCACTTCAGCCTATTCCCTCTAGTTTTGGACTCCCCCTACCCGGAGGAAAAGACATTGGCTACTCACCTTATCTAGGCACCTCGTGATTTTATAAATTTCTATAAGGTCGTCCCTCATCCTATCCAGTTTCTCCTTTAAATTCAAACCTTCCAGTCCCATTAACAACTTTTTTTTGCACAGTTCCCAGTTTAATAGCATCGTTGATATAACAGCGCGAACAGAATTTTGCACAGTACTCCAAATGTGGCCTTACCGCTGTCTTGTACACTTGTAACATTACGTCCCAACTCCTATACTCAATGCTCTGATGATTATTTTTTTCACAATGGCGTTTTGGGATTTGGAACGCTGGCCCAGAAAAGGCGGTGTGAACAGATACAGTAAGAACTTCGAAAATGAGAATTGGGCTAATACTTGATGGGGAATAGCTTTCAGGACTATGGGGAAACGAGCAGTTGAAGCTGTGACAATCAAAAAGACAACCATGGAAGGATGGCCGACTAGATTCCTTCTGGGCATTATCCTTCTTTGAATCTGTTCACAAATCAGAATGTTCTGTGATGTTTTCACCATATCTAAGGAAGGAAGTGCTGGCCTTGGAAAGGGTCCAGAGCAGGTTCACAAGAATGATCCCTGGAATGAAGAGAATGGGGAACGATTGAGGACTCTGGGTTTGCACTCGTTGGAGTTTGGAAGGATTAAAACTTATAGGACACTGCGAGGTCTGGACAGAGTGGACGTGGAGAGGATATTTCCACCAGTGGGAAAAAGTAAAAGCAGAGGGCACAACCTCAGACTAAAGGGACGATCCGTTAAAACAGAGATGAGGAGGAATTCCTTCAGTCAGATAGTGGTGAATCTGTGGAACTCTTTTCCGCAGAAGGCTCTGGACGCCACATTGGACATTGAATGTCTTTAAGACAGAGATAGACTGTTTCTTGATGAATAACGGGATCCGGGGTTATGGAGAATTGGGTAAAAAAAATATCAGCCAGGATTGAGTGGCAGAGCAGACTCGATGGGCCAAGTCGCCTAATTCTGCTCCTATGTCTTGTCGTTTTATGGTCTTTACATACTGATACACTGTGAATATGGGACAATTGATAGTGCTGTAAATTAATAAATCTCTGCTAACAAATATTGTGTCATCTATTCCAAACTTTGTGTTCCTTCTCCGCTATCCATACCACTAGCTGTGTTTTATTTTCCACATTCACCCCCTGCTTTGGTGAATCCGCATTTTTAACTGGGTCACGTTTCCCTTCAGAGAACCCCGGAAAATAAGGATTTGACCGATGCCAGTTTCTAAGTGTTTTTTTCTTCATAGAATGGTGCAAACAGACGGTTTCAGTTGGAATTACTGTCCTGGTTATACTGATTCTACTGTTGATCCTTATTTCCATTTGGAGTTGTAAAAACGGCAGATCAGGTGCGGAATAATGATTATCTGGGACACTTTAATACCTGTTTCTCCAATACGATTTCCTCCTTGTCGCTTTTAACCAGCTAATTATATGTTCTTCTATTTTAGAAGACAGAGACATAGACTCCCACAATGAAACGTGAGTAAGACAAGCATGTGCAAAGCTCACCATCATTCTTCTTTCTCTCCTCTGTTTTATATTTTGTCAAACCTGTTTCAACCCGAAAACTGATACCAGTAGTGTGTGCCTCTATTTTCTATTATTTCTGTAAAACTACTAAACAATCCTACTTTCAACAATGCGCAGCACTTGAGATCGGATATCCTAGATCTAACGTGTGTTTCGTGTTCTTTTTCCACATCCAATGCTCGCTTCAGTGGGAGAAGGCAGCAAGAGGGACGTAAGGAGCGAAAAACGGGTAGGCTTCTTTGAAATGTCGGTGGAGATTAAATGTTAGAATGAAAAATAAGTGAGGTGGAAGTTGATTGGTAGAGGCGTTGCCATGGAAAATGCACCAGTTGATTGGTACTGACAGTTAACTGTGAAGAACTGTTTGTAAGAAAAGTTGCATATTGAGTATTGCTGGGAGAAAAACATATCATCGGGGCTCCTGGCCTTGTATTCATCAGCATAAAACAGAAGCACAACAAATGTAAGGGAAACAATTGTGCATTCTTCCTGACAAGACGATGTCCCTGTTTGGCATGTGGACTCTGCTTGGTTCTAGCTTTTTATGGAGAATGCAGGAGTTAACTGATGATTGCCTGTTAAGTACCTGTATTTGTTAATGTAGAAACATAGAAACTAGAAGGAGGAATACGCCATTCGGCTCTTTTACCCTACTCTACGATTCATTATGATCATGGCTGATCATCAAATTCAGTACGCTGATCACCCGCCCCCCGCCCCCCGGATATTCAAACTTTGACCCCTAGTCCTCTACTGCCCCACCATCGCAAAAAAAAATCTTTCTGAATCTACTCTGTCTAATCTTGTCAGAATTCTATAATTTTCTTTGCGATCCCATCTCACTCATCGAAACTCCAGTGATTATAATCCTAACCGACTAAGCCTCTCCTCATATGATGGACCTGCCATCCCAGGAATCAGATGGTAAATCTTCGCTGTTCGCCCTCTATAGCAAGGAGATCCTTTCTCAGATAAGGATACCAAAACTGCACGCAATATTTCTCACGAAACGCCCTATACAATAGCAGTAAATCATCCCAATTCCTGTACACAAATCCCCTCCCTATGAATGCCAACATACTATTTGCCTTCTTTACTGCCTGCTATTAAATTAAAAATAGGTCATTTGACTGGTTGGTCAAAGCATTGGCCCGACGAATGAACCAGGGAATGGCTGCAGCTTCCTTTGTTTAGTTGAATCATCCGCAATGTGTACACTTGCTATTTCTGTCCACAATGTGTATTCCTTAACGTCGGCAAGTTCAACAATCACACTTGAATCTGCTGTTTTCATGAAAGGGAAAATCACTGATATTAATACAAGTAGTGGTATACCAGGTGGACAACAGGCGATGAGTACTGGTGTGAAATTTTCCTCATCTATCCATTGGCAACTTCGCATAGGAACATCCAAAGTAGGAGCAGGAAGAGGCCATCCTGTCCTTTGACCCTGCTCCGCCATTCACTGTGAACATGGCCAATCACCCAACTTAGTAGCCTGATCGCGCCTTCTCCCCAGATGTTTTGGTCCCCTTCACCGACAGTGCTATTTCTAAGTGCCTCTGAAGAATTGTGGAATAACTCTCGTTTGGCAAAATTTAAGTGGCTGTGTGATAATGACTATAGCCTATGAACATATTGCGACGGCACAGTGGCACAGTGGTTAGCACTGCTGCTTCATAACATCAGGGGACGTGCGTTCGATTCCCGGCTTGGGTCACTGTCTGTGTCGAGTCTGCATGATTCCCCCGTGTGCGTGTGGGTTTTCTCTGTGTGCTCCGCTTTCGTCCAACAGACCGAAAGACGTGCTGGTTAGGTGCATTGATGATGGTAAATTCTCCCGCAGTGCAACAAAGCAGGAGCCGGAGTCTTGCGACGAGGGGATTTTCACTGGAACGTCTTTGCTGTGTTAATTTAAGCCGACTTGTGACACTTTCAATAAACTTTAAACTGTTGACATCCTGGTGATCTTTGGCGCCCGATGTTTCTATGGACTTGTAGATTCTATCGCTTGAGTGACATTTCAATTCATAGTTTAACACTTAACACACAGGGGATCATCGTCAAACAGAGGCAAACTTGAAAACGCAGTCTGGAAAACAGGTGAGTGCATTGAACCCCTTGTAATAAAATGCATTGAAATTAATTTTGGGAAAAAAAGCCAATTGTTTTAACCACGTTGATCATTAATGTTGAATATATTTCCCAGTCTCAGGGTGGACCTCTGTACGCCTCCCTGGATTTGGTTACATTGGAAAAAAGTTCAAAAAAGAAGAGACGGAAATGAGAATCGGGGTGCTTTGTCTGTGATGTATTACACAGAAGAATGAAATTGCCAATGTATACTCTGCCCTGTGGAAATCAAGATGGGATCAAGTACATTCCCGTCAAACGGCTAAACGTTCCTCGCATACTGGCCACAGATTACAACAACTGGCTCATTTTTTCAAATGGGTAACGAGTTTTTTTCAGCATTGTGAAAGATATTCTACAATATTAAGGTTATTCAAGTGTGAAATGACACACTCGGGACTTCCCCATGTTTTTTTCGAAACCTTCAATACCGATTCTATAACTCGTGTTACTGACGGGATTGTTATTTGTTTGAAAACTCATTTATGTAAATAATATAAATTATTCTTCGACTATAGCGCTGCACCAGAGATTTCTATTGAGGAATAATTATGTTATAATTAAACATAATCTGCGTGAAACTGGAATCCTTTTTTAAAATTTAAAATATGAACCCTCTGAGATTTGTGGCTGGTGCGTTTCTCCGCCTGAGCAGTAGGGAGCGACTCTCTGCCCTCGTCTGATGGCAGGCTGGAATCCCTGTGTCCCTGTGGAAAGGGCGTCGGCGGAATGTTGGATTCCTGACGGGCGTGGTGGTTCTTGCGATTCAGCAGAAATGCCTTTCCCGTCACTCTTGGATTCTGACACAAAGCAGGCGGCAGCCCAATAATGACGCAAATACCTTAACTGGAATGTGTTTAGTTTATTGATTAATTTAAGTTTATTTATCAGTCACAAGTGGACTCACATTAACACTGCAATGAAGGTAAAGCAAAAATCCCCGAGTTGCCACACTCCAACGCCTGATCGGCTATACTAAGGGAGAATTTGGCATGGCCAATGCATCCAACCGACACGTCATTCGGACTGTGGGAGGAAAGCGGAGCTCCTGCAGAAATACCACGCAGACAACGGGAGAACATGCAAAATGCACAGACAGTTACACAAACCGGGAATCAAACTCGACCCCAGATCCAGCGGCCAAGTGATATTCAGCTACATCGCTACCAGAGGTCACTCGGGTGTAGTTTGGTATAACTCTTGAGAAGCGAGGAACTGGCGGTGTGGCATTGGAGGAAGAGCTACGCAATAAGTGTTAATTTTCAGGCTCCTTTGGCTTGCTTGGGGGACGTGTCTGACTAAACGGGGCCAACTGTGATTGGCGTTGGAGGGAAGGGGGTGACATCGGGATTTTCCCTTTGATTGCGAAGCCTTCCTTTTCCGCTTCCATTGCCTCCCTGAAGTGTTGCAGCGAACCGGATCCAGATCATCGTCTATATGTTAAAAGTGTTGGTTCCTCTCAGTGTCTGATCTGAACTCTGACCTTCTGGCACCATGGAAACCACGCACCAAGGACATCTGGACTACTGCATACCTGGATCTGTTAACCTCTCACAGTATGGCATAGTGCTGTCCTCATGCCAACACGGGCAACTCAGGCCAGCCATGTCTCAAATCCATTCACACGCAGCGAGTATCCCTGACCCAACACCCCTCTCCCTTCAAACCCTATGTCGGTGTTGGAAGTTGGCACAGCTCAGAGCAAACAGTGCAGCACAGCTTCCCCCAAAGGTTCACATGCCCTCCTGTAGGGACCCTTCACTCGTCATCATTTCCGTCACATCCAATTACTTATGAGGAGGCGATGGCACAGTGGCATTACCGCTATGCCATTAATCCACGTACTCAGCTCATGTTCTGGGGACCCGGGATCAAATCCCGCCATGGCAGACAGTGGAATTTGAATTCAATAAAAAACGTCTGGAATTAATTCACTGATGATCATGAAAGGATTGTCAGGAAAATCTCATCTTGTTCACCCATATCTATCAGGGAAGGTTATCTGCCGTCCTTAACTGATCTGGCCTGCATGTGACTGCAGAACCACAACAATGTTCTAGACTCTCAACTGCTCTCAGTAGCTAGGGGTTGCCAATAAATGCTGGCCCTGCCTGTGACGCCCATGTCGCAGGCATGAATAAAAGAATGTGTCCCGAACCCGGATCTCTCTCCCTTGTTCTGATTCAGGTCAGAAACTTCAAAGTGTTGTATTCAGCCCGCTTGAACCACAGGTTTTCCATCTTGAATTTGGCTCGGATAAGATGAGATGCTTCACCTCAGGTATAATTCAAGTGACCCACTAGGGAGCTTTTACAAAACAAAATTTATTTAAGAATAAAGTTAACATGCATCGTAAGAAAATTAGCAAGAACTTTCAACAATTGCAAACAAAAACAATACAATCACAATAATGAATAACCCTTAACCAACATGTATCAGATGTTCCAATCGAAAGCAATATCCACTAAGCAAACTCAATAAATAGATTCATCACGACACAGGCTAAAGCTCTCTTCATACTGGAATCCAGATCCCTGCGTTGAATGCTGATTTCAAATCATCTTGAAAACTCAGAACAGCTTAGAGTCATGAGCTCCCCGAAACCTAGATTTTATTTTACAGTAGAATGGCAAACAAGATGTGCCTTCAGTTAACTGGTAAAACTTTCAAAAGAAAACATAGACAGAGAGATTTCACTCAGCTATGCTTCTAACACAGCAGCTGAAACAAATTTTAAAATAACACTTGTCACCTGACCGGCACACAGATTTTATTTCGTCCCACCAATGACGTCACCTAAGGCCGTGAGCTGAGAAACACAAACTGTGAGAGCTGCAGAGATCATGATTTAAAAAAAATATATATGAAATGGCCACGGACGTTACACCCTTCAAACTCTAACTGTGTGTTGGATGTTCGAACACCTCCTGGAACTCCCTTCATTCACAGTCCCACAGCAGACCAGGCAGAGGAATGGGAAAGCTGATTTCACGCAAGGGTCACGTTCCCCAGCAACAGCTGGAAGAAATGTTGCCAGGTAATCCATATCAGAACCAGCCGCAGCGCTGAGACACATAGGAGAAGCTGCATAAAGGACGATACTCACTGTCCTGTAATACCAGCTGTTCCCTCCTCTCTTATCCAGATCTCACTGGATGACATTAACGCCCCCAGAAACTTGCTGGGTCTCACCAAATATCGTGAGGGCAACTCAAATTCGAACCAGTGCCAGAGTCACTCAGTGCAGCACAACTTCCCCGGTGGGTCACATCTCCTACTGAAGGAAAGCTTTATCCCTCTGCACTTTCAGCACATGCAAAATAATTACATCGGCGCTGTGGAGGGAGAGATGATGGAGACAGGAGGGCATGATGCAAGAAGAGGGGGCAACGGGCAAAGGTCTCACCGTACAAGCCGGATGGTGCGGACAGCAGTTGCTGTAATGCATGATTGCACTGCGGGAATGTTGAAGAATGGCCGACCTCCAATCATTGCATCACATCGAGATAAGGGAAGATGTTAGAGTTCAATGATTGGTGAGATTGCAAACTCTCTCTCTCTCTCTGTCTGTATCTCCTCTCTCTCGCTTTATCTCTCTCTCTGTCTCTGCCTCTCTCTCTCTCTGTCTGTCTCACTCACTCTCTCTCTCTCTCTGTGGCCTTCTCTCTCTCTCTCTCTCTCTTACTCTCTATGTCTCTCTCACTCTCTCTCTACCTCTGTCTCAGTCTCTCTCTCTCTCTCTTTCTCTTTGTATCTCTGTCTCAGTCTCTCTCTCTCTCTGTCTCTCTCTCTCTGTCTCTTTCTCTCTCCCTTCTCTCTCTCTCTATTTCTCTCTCTGTCTCTGGCTGTCTGTCTCTCTCTCTCTCTTTGTGTCTCTGTCTCTGTCTCTCTCTCCCTTCCCTCTCTCTCTCTCTCTCTTTCTCGCTCTGTCTCCCTCTCTCTCTCTCTCTGTCTCCCTCTCTCTCTCTGTGTCTCTCTCTACCTCTCACGCCTCTCTCTCTCTTTCACTGTCGCCCCATCTCTCTCGTTCTCTCCCTCACGTTCCCTCTCTCTCTGTCTCCTTCTCTCTCTCGCTCTCTCTCTCTCTCTGTCTCTCTCTCTTTGCCTCTCTCTCTCTGTCTCTCTCATTCTCTGTGTGTTTCCCTCTGTGTCTCTGTCTCTCTCTATCTCTCTCAGTCTCGTTCTGTGTCTTTCCCTTTCCCTCTCTCTCTCTCTCTCTGTCCCTCCCTTTCTGCGTGTGCGTGTGTGTGTCTCTCTGCCTCTCTCTGTCTCTCTCTCTGTCTGTCTCTCTCTCTCTCTCTCTTTCTCTCACTTTCTCTCTCTCTCATATACTCACTTACTCTCTCCCTTCTATGTCCTCAAAGACTGACGATGGATTTTGGACTGAAGCCATAACAGATATCAATGGTTCTGTTCGCCGGTGCCGAGGGAAGCAGGAGGCTGCGAGAGAGCCAGAGCCAAGCCAGGCACGACTTTGCACTAAAGGAGCTGGAACCGGAAGACCAGGGGGCTGCTGCAAAGGTGCAGATGCCGTTGGCTCTTCAGGCCAAGGAGGGGGCCAAACTTCCTCAACACTTCCGCAATGTGGCCTGGACCTTTGACTTGCCAGTTAAAATGCTGGACATGCTGTTTTGGCCTTCAGCAATGGACAGCAGACAGTGAGCCAGGCCTTGGACATGATCGGTCATTGCATGGACTTCTTGCCCAAGGCTCTCCACTCCGGCCACTACCCTTGCCGTGTCAGCCTGTGTTGCATGCATTGCCGGAAGCCTGGTGGACTCCTTCAGATGGCCTTGCAGTTGTACGAATGTTCCAGGCAGCCCCTCCAGATAAGCATGGCGTTTCTTCTGCATCAGTAACAGTGCCTGGATGGGAAATTCTAGGGGATCGCCATCTGCCATCCTGGGAGACAAGAGTCCTCCGACTGTCAGTTCGCCTGGATGTTCTGACATTTCACAAAGTCCCACATGGCAGGTTGATGCAAAAGGATAAATCACACGGAATCAGGAGTGAAGTAGCTAGATGGATTCAGAACTGAAATGCGTCGTGATGCATTTTGGTACATTCAATGCAAGTGAGAGCGACAAAATATATGGCAGAACAATCCGGAGCTTCGGCACATAGAGAGGTCTGGACGTGCAGTTCCACAGATCCATAAACGTGGCAGCAAAGGTGGAGTGGTGGCGAAGAAAGCATATGGCATGCTGGCTTTCATCGTGCAGGGCATCGAGTATAAAAGTTGGCAAATTATGTTACAGTTATGTAAAACGTTGGTTCGGCCACATTTGGAATACTATGTGCAATTCTTTGGAGGGTGCACAGAAATGGTTGACCAGGATGTTGCCTGGTATGGAGGGTATAAGCTATGAGGAGAGATTGAATAAACAGGGATTGTTCTCCCTGGAAAGACGGAGGTTGAGTGGCGGCCTGATGGAAAATTATAAAATTATGAGGGGCACCGATAGGGTGACTAGTTGGAGGCATTTCCCAAGGACGAAATGATAATTACAAGGAGGCACAAGTTCAATATAAGGGGGAAAGGTTCTGTGGAGATGTGCGGGTCAATCTTTCTAAACAGAGGATGGTGGGGGACTGGAGTGCACTGTCAAGTGAGGTGATTGGGGCAGTCACCATATCGACATTTAAGACGTACCTGGATAGACACATGCACAGGCGAGAAATGGAGGGATATGAGATGTTGATCAAGACAGGACAATGTAATCAGTGCAGTTTGGAGGGCAGGAAGGTTCCTTTTTTGTTCTTTGTTCAATTTGTTCTTTACTAACTTCCTCTGGAAGGATAGAGTCCTGACAAAGGAAGAGAAAGTTAAAATGGGAGACAGGCCTTCCGGAGTGAATTCAGTGACCACTTTATCCACAAGAGGAGTGGAAATCCTGAGCACAACCCCCCTAAGCAGAAATTCCTGTTGAGCTTGAATGTTGTTCTACGTTTGCAGGGATTGGGGAAGGGGTACTGCTGGTGCATTACTGGACAATTGAAAATGGCAACACTAAGAATGATAGATTTGATTTGATTAATTATTGTCAAATGTATTGGTAATCAGTGAAAAGTATTGTTTCTTGAGCGCTATACAGACAAAGCATACCATCCATATGGAAGGAAAGGAGAGGGTGCAGAATTTACTGTTACAGTCACAGCTAGGGTGTAGAGAAATAGCAATTTAGTGCGAGGTAGCACCTTTCCAAAGTCTGATGGCAGCAGGGGAGAAGCTGTTCTTGAGTCGATTGGTTCGTGATCTCAGACTTTTGTGTATTTTTCTCGATGAAAGAAGGTGGAGGAGTTTATGTCCGTGGTGCGTGGAATCCTTGATTATGCTGGCTCCTTTGCCGAGGCAGCGGGAAGTGCAGACAGTCAGTTGATGGGAGGCTGGTTCGCGTGATGGACTGGGCTTCATTCACGACCCTTTGTAGTTTCTTGCAATCTTGAACAGATGAGGAGCTATACCAAGCTGTGATCAAACCAGAAAGAATCCTTTCTGTCTGCATCTGTAAGAGGTGGCGAGAGTCGTGGCGGACATGCCAAATGTCCTTATATTTCTGAGAAAGTAGACGCGTTGGTCGGCTTACTTGACTGTAGTGTTGGCATGGGGGGACCAGAGCAGGTTGTGGGTGATCTGGACATCTAAAAAGCTAAGCTCTCGGCCATTTCTACTTCGTCCACATTGATGTAGAGAGGGGCAAATTCTCCATTACGTTTCCTGAAATCGATAGCTATCTCCTTGGTTTTGTTGACATTGAATGACAAATTATTGTTGTCGCACCAGTTCAGCATCGTCTCCATCTTGTTTCTGCGCCCTGTGCGTCATTGTTTGAGATTGTGTGAGGATGTTTCAAAAAACCTGTAAACCATGAGGACTTCACTGCATCATGATTTTATGCAATTTTCATCTTCACTGTAACGCTGATGGAACGAGATAATTATCATATTGTTGGAGCTTTCCACATCCAAAGTTGAGTAAATGGATTGCAAAACTGCGAAGGTACACTAGACGTTTGTATGGTTCAGTTGTCAATTCATATTCAGAATCTAACTTTGTTTTTTTTGGTTTGGTGGCGGGGGGGGGGGGGGGGGGGGTGGGGTGCGGTGGAACGTGGGCGGTGAGTGGAGAGGATGTATCGCAGCGGGATATTGGAGCATGATAGGTACATCTCAAGATATCTCGCCTCTTGATTTGATGTGCCACTCGCTCAGAGAAAATCCTGATTGAAAGAGATATTGGTACAAAAGCAAAATACTGCAGTTGCTCGAAATCTGAAATAAAAACTGAAAATGCTGAACGAACTCAACATGTCTGGCAGCATCCATGCAGAGAACAGAGTTAACGTTTTGGGGTCTAAATGATCCTTCTTTGCAGCTGTATATGATAGAGATTAATGCTGGCCGCTCGGGGAGAACATCCATTTCGTCAGCCTCATTCAGACCCACCGTTGACATTATTATGTATTATTTCAATCTTGACTCAGTCGGAAATGTGAATTTAAAAGATAAAGATTATTCCTTAGTCATAGGTAGGTTTGCATAAATAGTGCAATACCGTTACTGTGAGAATCCCTCAGACGCCATACTCCGGCGCCTGTTCGGGTACACTGAGTGAGAATTTAGCATGGCCAGTTCACTTATTTCAGATTGTAGGAGGAAACCGAAGCACCCAGAGGCAGCCCACGTAGACACGGGGAGAACAGGCAGACTCCGCAAGACAGTGACCCAAGCCAGGAATAGAACCCGGGAACCTTGCGCTGAAGCAGCCGTGCTCACCACTGTGCTGCTGTGCCGCCCCAATTTAGTCTAATTTACTTGAGAATAATTATTTAAAATACTGATAGATTAAGGGGCTATTAAATCTGCTTAGTTATCAATGATTTTGTCGACATCTGCTTTATTTTTGACAAGAATGTCTGGGAATCTGTTTTCCCCCCACAATATAGTAGGGTTACAGTGCAGTGAAGTTAAAAACACTGCAAGTGTCGGTTGCAGGCCTGAGTCACAACGTTACTGTGTTACTGCATCGGTCCCGATCTCTCAGCATTCCAAAACATTTTAGGTTTTGTGTTAAATTATCGCTATCTTGTCATGTAGGAAATTACTACTGCTAGTTTGCCAACAGCTAAATCCCACATACAGCAATGGTCATTTTTTTTTCCGAATCTATCAAAAGATGTTAATAACTGAGGGTTTCAGAATTGAGGCTACCACGTGTCCGTGATAGATCATCCAAACGGGATCTTCGCCGGGGCCGCTTTCAGTGAAAATCCACGCTGCAGCTGCCCACATTAGTGTTCTACACCCAAACTGTAAACAGGCAGTCTGAGCAGCGGAGACTTGGTCAGAAATTGAGGACTGTGGGAGGACAACAACCGCCAGGACAATTAAGAAGCAAACGCAATTGCGACACTGAGCAAATCAGTCGTTAATATATCAACAAACACTGGTATAAATCCGGTCTTTCCCTGGGATTTCGCGGGTTCTCTGACCAAATACTAAACTCGGCCCTGCTCAATGGGGCCTTTGGTTCTATTTACTCACGGGAATGCAACCGAAAGGGAAAAAAAAGTGCAGGCAAATTTATATTTCAGATATTGTTTCTAAATCAATATCGGACTGATTAAGTCATTGCTAATACCCTATCCGTTGGTTTACACAGAGAATGAGTGCAGAAGGAGGCCATTCAGCCCATTGAGTCGGCACCGACACTCCGACAAAGGATCTTACCCAGGCCCTATCCCCGTGATTCCACGTCTTGACCCGGCTAATCCGATTAACCTACACATTTTGGACACTAAGCGGCAATTTAGCACGGCTCGTCCAACTGAACTACACATCCTTGGACACTAAGGGGCATTTTAGCATGGCTAATCCATTTAACCTGCTCATCTTTGGACACTAAGGGACACTGTAGCATGGCCAATCGCAATCACCTACACACCTTTGGACGCTAAGGGACATTTTAACATGTCAAATTCACCTAAACTAAATATCTTCGGACGCTAAGGGACAATTTAACATGGTTTATTTACGTAACCTGCACATCTTTGGACTTTGGAAGGACGCCCACACACACACTGGGAGAACGTGCAAACTCCACACAGTCACTCAAGGTGGGAATGGAACCCGAGTTCCTGGCACGGCGAGGGAGCAGTATTAATGACTGTGCGACTGTGCCGCTCCTGTTTAACTGAGAATGAGATTTTATGTGCTGGAAAGTTTCCAATATTCCGGAAGTTATTTTCTTCAGCTCTCAAGGAGCTGATACAAATTACTTTAAATGGGACTTTTACAATGACGATCAAAATCTCAGTTTGGAGAGATTGCAATTCACATCAAACAGAGTTTTATTTGTTACCGAATGTGATTGGAACATACAAAGTGCTGAGGAGTTTGGCAGGATGCATTCTGACGACACTTCCTCTCGTCTGACAATCTAAAACTAGTGTACACCGTTTCCAAATAAGGTGTCTCCCATCTACCAATGAGAAATGATTACTTCTGTCAACGGAATGTTACTGTTTCGGATGGCCGACCCAGAGAGCAGTGGAGACATCGTGATTGATTATGTTCAAGTCGAATGGAAACAAATTAGACAGGGGAGGCGATGGCCTAGTGGCATTATCTTTTGGCTATTAATTCACAAACTCAATTAATGTTCTGGGGACCTGGGTTCGAATTCTGCCACGGCAGATGAAATCAATCAACTATATTGCGACTTAAGAATCGACTGATGACCATGAAAACATTGTCGATTGTCAGAAAAACCCATCTTGTTCACTAATATACTTTACGGGAGGAAATCAATCTGCCGTCCTTACCTGGTCTGTCCTGCATTTAATTCCAGAGCCACAACAATGTGATTGACTCTCAACTGCCCTCCAAGGGCAACTAGGGATGGGTAATTTATGCTGGCCAGCCAGCGATGCCCATGCCCCTCGAATGAACGAAAGGTGATCGTGAAAGGAGTCAAGTGTTCAGGGGGACAGATATGAAAAGGAATGTGAGACCACAGGCAGATCAACCAAGTTTTTTTTTGCTGATCGGGAAGGATTGAGGGAATGAATGACCTAATCCTGCATTTGAGCTAGTGTCTCAGAAGCTTCTGACTCTGCTCATTGAGTGTAGTAAGTTTTAATTGGGTGAATGGAAGCATCAATTTAACGCAATGGATAGACAAAATGTCTTTAATATGTGTCAAGTTTTATTTGTCCTGTGGTCGTATGAAATGACCAACTCTCATTGTAATTTATCAAATTTTCTGTGATCTGGAGCAGGGTTTAAAGCATCGACTTTCCACCCTATTTTCCACTGGTCTCATTGGTTCTTCCCGCCATCTCAGCATTGTTTCCATCCGAGATTTAATTTCATAAGAACATAAGAACGAGGAGCAGGAATAGCCCATCTGGCCCCTCGAGTCTGCTCCGCCATTCAATCAGATCGTGGCTCATCTTTTTGTGGACTCAATTCCATTTACTCGCCCACTCACCATGACCCTTAATTCCTTTACTAATCAAAAATCTATCTATCCTTGCCTTAAAAACGTTCAATGTGGTAGCATGAACTGCTTGACTGGGCAGGGAATTCCAAAGATTCACAACCCTTTGGGTGAAGAAGTTTCTTCTCAACTCAGTCCTAAATCTGCTCCCCCTTATTTTGAGGCCATTTGCCCACTGGATACTGCACGCCTGGGCCACCAGGTCAGCAACAATTGGTCCTGGTCGCTTCACGAAAATACGATATTTCAAAAAGACCACCAATGCCTTTACTTTCTCAGGGGGCAAAGGGAATTGGACATGTCCGCTACGACTCAATATCTTTTACAGCTGCACCATAGAAAATATGCCTTCCTGATGCAACACAGTTTGATATGTCTCCTGCTCTTTCCAAGACTGAAAGAAAAGACAAAGATTTGTGAACCTAGTCCAGTCCATAACGCAAACAAGCCATTGACTCTGTCGTGCTGCCTCGGGAAATGCAGCCACCATAATCAAAAAAACCCACGCACCCCAGGCATATTCCTTTCCCACGTCTTCCATCGGGAAAAAAGACACAAAAGTCTGAGGTCACGTACCAACCGACGCAAGAATAGTTTGTTCCTTGCTGTCATCAGATTTTTGAATGATCAGACCATATACAGCCTGTGAGGAGTTTACACATTTCTCCCCGTATCTGCATGGGTTTCCTTCGGGCGCTCCGGTTTCCTCCCGCAGTCGAAAGATGTGCGGGTTAGGTTGATTGGTCATGCTAAATTGTCACGACTCTCAGAGGGATTATAACGGTAAATGAGGATCATGGGCTTGGCCAGGGTGGGGTTGTGGTTGATACAGACTCGATGGGCCGAATGGCCTCCTTCGGTACTGTACGATTCTTTGAATTTATTCGATTTTAAGTTGATATTTCTCTAGACCCTGGCTATGACTGTAACACTATATTCTACACCCTCTCCTTTCCTACTCCCCCGTATAATTTGTGAATGGTATGTTTCATTGGTACAGCGCACAAGAAATGGTAGTATATCCCAATACATTTGACAATAAGAAATACGATCAAATCAAATCGGAGATTTTCTAGAGGCAATTGACATTAACGAATGTCTTCATAATCGTGTCGCATTTTACAAGTTCCACATCACCGACTTGCTACAAATATCACAGGATGAACGGAAAGAAGAACCCTGAATGCAAAATTGGCCAAGGTGAAAGCGGAGAGTAGTTGTGAAACAGCTCTGTCTCAGAATTATGAAGATTTACAGTAGATTGCGAACGAGGGCAGTCCGTTTTCTTACATAGCACAGATGTGGATTTGGTTGAATGGAGATAATTATAACGCTCTCAAATGACATTAAACTTGCAAAGGCAGTAAATGATGTGACATATTGACATTGGAGTGGCTGATGTAATAGAATATGGGAAAATGTGATGTGATGCACGTTAGTAGGAAGAGAAGAGGCATGGACTATTTTCTAAATGGGGGCAAATTCACAATTCGGACGAACTTGTTGGATTTTTATGAAGATGTGACTAGTGCGGTTGATGGAGGGGATCCGGTGGATGCGGTGTTTTTGGATTTCCAAAAGGCGTTTGAGAAGGTGCCTCACAAAAGGTTGCTGAAGAAGATTGAGTCACACGGAGTTGGGGGTCGGGTGTTAGCGTGGATTGGGGATTGGCTATCCGACAGGAAGCAGAGAGTCGGAATAAATGGGTGCTTTTCTGGTTGGCAGATGGTAACTAGTGGCGTGCCGTAGGGATCGGTACTGGGGCCTCAACTATTTACCATTTATATAGACGATCTGGAGGAGGGGACTGAGTGTAGCGTAACAAAGTTTGCAGACGACACAAAGATAAGTGGAAATGTGAATCGTGTGGAGGGCGTAGAAGGTCTGCAGAGGGATTTGGACAGGTTGAGTGAGTGGGGAGGATCTGGCAGATAGAGTATAACGTTAACAAATGCGAGGTTATTTACGTTGGAAGAAATAATAGCAAGTTGGATTATTATCTAAATTGAAAGGAATTACAACATGCTGCTGTGCAGAGGGACCTGGGGGTCCTTGTGCATGAGACACAAAAACCCAGTCTGCAGGTGCAACAGGTGATCAAGAAGGGAAATGGGATGTTGGCCTATATCGCTCGGGGGATAGAATATAAAAGCAGAGATGTCTTTCTGCATCTGTACAGGGCATTGGTGAGGCCGCAGCTAGAATACTGTGTGCAGCATTGGTCCCCTTATTTGCGGAAGGATATATTGGCCTTGGAGGGAGTGCAGAGAAGGTTCACCAGGTTGATACCAGAGATGAGGGGTGTTGATTATGAGGAGAGACTGAGCAGATTGGGTTTGTATTCGTTGGAATTTAGAAGGCTGGGGGGGGGGGGGGCGGTCATATAGAGACCTATAAGATAATGAAGAGGCTGGATAGGGTAGAGATGGAGAGATTCTTTCCACTTAGAAAGGAAACTAGAACGAGAGGGCACAGCCTCAAAATAAAGAGGTGTCAGTTTAGGACAGAGTTGAGGAGGAACTTCTTCTCTCAGAGGGTGGTGAATCTCTGGAATTCTCTGCCCACTGAAGTGGTGCGGGCTACTTCGTTGAATATGTTTAAATCATGGATAGATGGATTCCTGATCGGTAAGGGAATTAGGGGTTACAGCGATCAGGCGGGTAAGTGGAACTGATCCACTTCAGATCAGCCATGATCTTATTGAATTGCGGGGCAGGCTCGAGGGGCTAGATGGCCTACTCCTGCTCCGATTTCTTATGTTCTTAAATGCACAGGATATTGGGAGTCCAAGTTCAGGATTCTCTTAAGGTTAACTTGTCGGTTGAGCTGGTTGTTCGGAAGGCAAATGCAATGTTAGCATTCATCTCGAGAGGACCAGAATACAAAAGCATGTGTGGCTGAGGTTTTTTCAGGCTCTGGTCGGACCGCATTTGGAATATTGTGAGCAATTTTAGGTCCCCTACCTAAGGAAGGATGTGATGTGCTGGCCTTGGAGAGTGTCCAAGGGAGGTTCACGGGAATGATCCCGGGAATGAAAAGCCTGACGTATGAAGAGCGCTTGAGGAGTATGGGTTTGTACTTAATGGAGTTTAAAAGGATCTCATTGAAAATTACAGAACACAAAAAATCTCGATAGACTGGACGTGGAGAAGATGCTTCCATGTCCAGGAAACATTCGAATCCGAGGGCACATGCTCAGAGTAACGGGACGATTCTTAAGAACCAAGATGAGGTGCAATGCCTTCAGCCAGAGGGTGGTGATTCTTTGGCACAAAAGACTGTGGAGGTCCGGTCATTGAGTATATTTAACAGGTCGATGCGTTTCTGATTGGTAGGGGGAACAAGTGTCACAGGGAAAAGGCGGGAAAATGGGAATGAGAAACCTATGAGTCATGATCGAATGGCGGAGCAGACACGGTGGACCGATTGGTCGAATTTTGCTCCGGCATATGGCCTTATTTCTTCAGGCAGAGATAACCAGCCAGTTAGCTGATCCAAATTAACCCATTCGAATGAAGTGGTACATTATTCTATGAAGATTTCAAGAAGCAACATGAAATACGGTTAAAAATTGAAAAGAGGATGCAAGATTGGAGAGATACAGAGCAACTGAGACTGAAACGTTGAAGTTGGCAGGATGAATTGAGAGGATCGTTTGAAAAAGAATATTGAATTCGTTTCTCTTCCAGAGGAATTGAACATTCAGACTACAATTTATGTGTAAGTCTTTGAAAATTCACGTCATTTCAAAGCTGAGGAATAGTGCACATTTTTAAAATTGTTTTTTTTTTATTCATTCGTGGGACATGGGCGTCGCCAGCTGGCCAGCATTTATTCCCCATCCCTAGCTGCCCTTGAGGAGGTGGTGGTGAGCTGAATTCCTGAGTCGCTACAGTCCATGTTCTGTGGATTGACCCACAATGCTGTTAGGGAGGGAATTCCAGGATTTTGACACAGCGACTGTAACAGAATGGCGATATATTTCCAAGTCAGGATGGTGAGTGTCTTGGTGGGAAACTTGCAGATAATGGTGTTCCCATTTATCTGCTGCCCTTGTCCTTCTCTATGGAAGCGGTCGTGGGCACGGAAGCTGCTGTCTAAGGACATTTGCAGTGCATCTTGTAGATATTACACATTGCTGCAACTGAGCGTCGGCGGTGGAGGAAATTAATCTTTGCTGATGTGGTGCCAATCAAGCTGGCTGCTTTGTCCTGGATGGTGTCAAGCTTCTTAAGTGTTTTTGGAGGTATACTCATCCAAGAAAGTGGGTAGTATTCCATCGTACTCCTGACTTGTGCCTTTTAGATGGTGGATAGGATTTGGGGAGTCAGGGGGTGATTTACTTGCCGCAGTATTCCTAGCCTCTCACGTGCTCTCGTAGCCACTGTGTTTATGTGGTGAGTCCAGTCGACTTTCTGGTCAATGCTCACTCCAAGGATGTTGACAGTGGGGTATTCAGTGATGATTACAACATTGAATGTAAAGGGGCATTGGTTTGAGTGCCTCTTACTAGTGATGGTCATTGCCTGGCATTTGTGTGGCACTTTCAGGTGTTGTATCTCAGGCAGTTTTGTCCCAGACCCCGGCGATCCAGATTCTGTCGCTTGGAAGCATCTACAACGTGCATTGTCACACGGACTGGTTAGCAGGGAGAATTGTCCATGATATAAACAGCGGCAACGGGAGCATCTCCAACTGGTTCACACCGTGACAAAAAGCAACCCTTCAAACGGGAGATTTTCTGGAGAAGTAAATCACAAATTGCCCCTCTATTCCCTAATCATCGCGGGAGTCCGGGCCAATGATTCGCGGCTGTATTACTGTGCAGCTAAGCAGTTCAGTGGGATGCCATTTATGTTTGCAAACAGTTCCGCATTGCTCATTACAGGTAAATAAAAAAACATTTTCGCAATTGTATCATGAATAACCAGGAAATGTATGTCTAATAGTGCCGAAACATTATCCATCTATCACTCCAGGAACTCCAATCATCTACTTCTTAACTCCGCCACTGGTTGAAGTTCCCTGGATGGAAGTGGTCCCTTTGGTGTGTGTGGTGAAGAGTGTGGATCTAGATCAGTTTGCCATCCACTGGGATGTTTCTGGCCGGTTATGGACGCAGGATTGATTCTGGTGCAATCGATCCAGATGGAAATTATACAACCAGGAGTTACGTAATTCTCCAGGCGGGTTCTTGGAACAGCGCAGCTCGGTGTATCTGCGCCGTTCAGTTCAACTTCAGTCAACATCTTGTCAATGGAAGTGTCTCATCTGAGAGAGGTAGATATTAACATTTTCCTCATATTTTTAGTAATTTGTGAGCAACGTTTATTTTTGCTTGAATCTTTCACATTTATTTATTCTTCGTTGCTGTGTTAATGCAAGCCTACTTGTGACACTAATAAATAATAAACGTCATGTGATTGTTATTTGCATAGTCTCTGCATTCGTTAGTCATGCTTCAACAACTTTACAGTCTCTGTGTCAGGTCCAAACGAAAGCGACTCAACCTATTCCACCTTTTCTGATAATTATAAACTCTCTATTTCGGTACAGTCCGAATACAGTTTCGTTGTCCCAGATTCCCCAGCCCTCTTTATTCATTCAATAATGTGAACACCAGAGTCATTCACAGGAGTACAAGTGTTCCCCTAACTAATGGTGATGATAATTCAACATAGCACTTCAGCTTTCAATTCGATTTACTTGTGCGTCACTCACACGTCCTGTTGTTTGTGCATACGGTTATATTAACCTTTGTATCAATTAGGTGTGTATCAGGATCCTATATCCCTTTCCCCCATCTATTCGTTCTAAACACTATTGTTTCTGATTGTAACGCCCGAAAATAACCTCAACACTCATCTTATCCCTCACCTTAAGCCTAATGCTAATATTAACCTGAACACTTACCCTTGCAATAAACCACCCACTAACCCTAACACTAAAGAAAAAACATATTTTAATCCTATCCATATCACCTACCCTAACAAGGAAATCCACACTAATTCGATCCTTCCGAACGAAACGCTGTACCTTGAAAGTTGCATCCAACTGGAAATCAGTTGGGTATTTATGAAGAATTAAGTATGCAGTGAATGGAGGACACACGTCTATCATCTATTATTCGACGTGAAATTTACGACCATTCCAAAATTAATGGGTTTTTTCATTTTAATTTTTTTCTTCATCCTTATAGTTACAAATCGAATACTCAGAATGAACCGGATAACCATTCCTTGCTTGGTCCCAAAGCCAAATTCAAAATCTGATTGAATCCATTTCAATATCCCCACAAGGGAGACAAACAAGATCCAAGTTGACAGGAGAAGGCATTGCACCCGATCTTGGGATTGACCTGATGCTTCATCTTAGGACAGACAGCAGCGAATTGTAAAAGTGCAATCATGTTGAACAAGTATAATGGAGGTCATTTTGGAAGAAGTATCCGAATGGACAATAAACGAGAATGCATTAGGTATAACGTGCATGGATTTCCATGTATCTCGTAAGATGGCTGTTAGGAAATAATAAAGTGCGAAGCACGTAGGACACGTGGGAAGATGGATAGAAAGCCAAATACATGCAGGGAGAGAGGTGTATTCCTCAGATTGACGGGCTGTGGGGGTGGAGGTGAAGCTGTTGCACTGCAGAGTAGAATTTTTGTAATTTTCTGATTGGTTCTAGAATCTCGAGAGGTAATTTGGTAATGAGATTAACTTCAAATTAATTCGCGAAAAAGCGCTCAGAAACATTGAGGTCCTCATTTCCTCATTCTATACCCTACCGTCTGCTGTTCATTATACAACATTCCATCCATCCGTCCAGCCGTCCGTCCGTCCAACTGTCCATGATTCTATCCATCCATCCATCCATCCATCCATCCATCCATCCATCCATCCATCCATCCATCCATCCATCCATCCATCCATCCATCCATCCATCCATCCATCCATCCATCCATCCATCCATCCATCCATCCATCCATCCATCCATCCATCCATCCATCCATCCATCCATCCATCCATCCATCCATCCATCCATCCATCCATCCATCCATCCGTCCGTCCATCCATCCGTCCATCCATCCGTCCATCCGTCCGTCCGTCCGTCCGTCCGTCCACCCATCCACCCATCCACCCATCCACCCACCCACCCACCCACCCACCCACCCCCCCACACACCCACCCATCCATCCATCCATCCATCCATCCATCCATCCATCCATCCATCCATCCATCCATCCATCCATCCATCCATCCATCCATCCATCCATCCATCCATCCATTCATCCATCCAACCATCCATCAGTCCGTCCCTCCATCCATCTGCATCCATCTCCATCCATCTCCATCCATCTGTATAATCTTTCCTCTACATATTTATCTGTCTTTCTATCTGTCTTTCTTCATTTCTATACATCCTTCTCTATTTAATTCCCTGTCTCACTCTGTTTCCCTCTCTCTCTCTCTTCCCCCATGCATCCATCTGCTTTTACTTGGTAAATTCACTTCCCTTATGCAAGGTTTGTCGATTTTTGAATTGTCCCGGGTAATGTTGGTGACACGAACAAGTTTGGCATTGATGACTGTCACTGGGATGGCACACTGGCACTGAGGTTAGCACTGCTGCCTCACAGCGCCACGGAACCGTGTTCGATTCTCGGCTTGGGTCACTGTCTGTGTGGCGTTTACACATTCTCCCCGCATCTGCGTGGGTTTCCTCCGGGTGCTCCGGTTTCCTCCCACAGTCCCAAGAAATGCAGGTTAGGTGAATTGGCCATGCAAAATTCTCCTTCAGTGCACCCGAACAGGCGCCGGAGTGTGGTGACCAGGCGATTTTCACAGTTTATTATTGTCACATCTGTTAGGAAACAGTAGTTTCTTGCGCGCATACCACTCATAGAGAAGGAAAGGAGAATACACATTATAATGTTCCAGTCATAGCTACGGTGTAGAGAAAGATAAACTTAATGCCAGTTAGGTTCATTCAAAAGCTTGACATCAGCAGAGAATAAGCTGTTCTTGCTCGATTGGAACGTGATCTCAGGACTTTTATATATTTCTCCGAAGGAAGAAGGTGGAAGAGAATATGTCCAGAGTGTGCAGGATCCTTGATTATGCTGGTTGCTTTTGCGAGGCAGCGGTGAGTGCACACACAGTCAATGGATGGGAGGCTGCTTTGAGTGATCGATTGGGCTTTATTCATAACCCGTGGTAATGTTTTGTGTCTTGGTTGGAGCAGGAGCCATACCAAGCTGCGACACATCCGGACTGAATGGTTTCTATGCCCCATCGGTAAAAGTTGGCGAGCGTCGTAGCGGACATGCGGAATTTTCTTAGCCTGCTGAGAAAGAAGAAATGTTGGTTGAGTCTGTCCAAGCGACTGTACCTCGCATTCTTCTTCTGGCCGAATTATCAACAACAAAGAATAAATGACAACGGTTTATCACCTACTGGACATTGTTTAGGCCTAATGGAACATGCACCATGTCAAGAGCACGCTGACATTTAGGCCTATCTGCTTACTGCACAGGATCAACATATTTCCCTTTCTTGTGTGAATGATTTTTAAAAATATTTTGTATATTTTCACATGAGCTTGAGCAGGAAGGAGAGCATCCAAAGAACTATCACTTTACAGCATGCTTCCAAACTCAAGCATTGAGTGTGTGAGTTCAAACTGTCTGACACATCAGTTCAAATGTGTTCAGTGAATCTGGACTGTCAGGTAACAGGACATTTGTATAGAACTGATGGGTGACGTTTAACTGTGGGCAACAATTTTAATAGATTGCTACCAGTAATATAATGTTATGATATCAGTTAAAATTGAACAGGCTCTTTACAGTAAAAATATTGGACTGTGGGATGACGTAAAATAGGTCTTGGAAGCTATGAAAGATTCATTGGATAGAGGTATACAAAATGAGTGGAGACAAGAACATTGGACCACCAGCACCTGATATTCCTTACTGTATCCAATGGTGAGTTCAGGAGAAGGGTCTTTCCCAGATATTGCGTAGAATGTGGAACTCAATACGACAGGGCTTGGTTGAGTTGAAAATCAGATACTTATTTCGGGGGAAATTGGGTCAACACAGGAGGGAGGTGATAATAGAACATGTTTGCGCGGTGGGGGGGGGGGGGCGGCGGGGGGGGGGAGCAGGTTGGTAGAGTGTGGGTGGGAGGAGGCTGGCGTAGATTACGAACACTGTGACAGTGGCCTGTTGTTCTGGAAATAATGGTATACTTCATATTGAAGAAAACATGGGCAGCGTTTCAACATTGTTTGTTGGAGATGTCTGATTTGATTTGATTTATTATTGTCACATGGATTGGGCTACAGTGAAAACTATTGATACTTGCAGACAAAACATAAATTTCAGCGAGTACATACGGGGGAAGGAAAAGTCATAGCAAGAGTGTAGAGAAAGATCAGCGTAATATATGGCAGGTCCATTCAAAAGTCTGACGGCAGCAGGGAAGAAGCTGTTCTTGAGTCGTTTCGTACATGATCTCAGACTTTTGTATATTTTCTTCTGACGGAAGAAGGTAGAAGAGAGTATGTCCAGCGTGTGTGGGGTCCTTGGATATGCTGGCTGCTTTTCTGAGGCAGCGGGAAGCATCGACAAAATCAGTCGATGTATCGATACATCAATGGATCCATCAAGAATGTAAATGAGACTGGCCTTCAGAATAAAGTAAATAGTTAATTATGAAAATGTAACTCAAACGGCGTTTCATTGAGGTGTTGATATATTTCCGTCACAACTTCGATACTGCAAACATTGGAAGCTTGAGACGGTTTATTTTTAAGAGATAAACTTCACTATTACTTCAATTGGTTCATTCATGGGATGTAGGCATCACTGGCTGGCTAGCATGTATTCATGATATGGAGATGCCGGCTTTGGACTGGGGTAAATACAGTAAGAGTTTTAACAATACCAGGTTAAAGTCCAACAGTTTTATTTGGTAGCAAATACAATTAGCTTTCGGAGCGCTGCTCCTTCGTCAGATGGAGTGGAAATCTGCTTTCCACTCCATCTGATGAAGGAGCAGCGCTCCGAAAGCTAATGGTATTTGCTACCAAATAAACCTGTTGGACCTTAAGCATGTATTCGCCATTCATATTTATCTTTAAAATGTGTGGCTTGCCAGGCCATTTTTTCAGCACGGGCTTTTTACAACAACGGCTTTTAATTATACATTAGAATTTAATTCCAAATGTTTTGTGTTGTATTTATCTTTTACCATATGCCGTGGTGGGGCTTGCTCACGGGACCCAATTAAATGACAATTATTCCTGCATCGAGAGCTTTCTGGTGGACAGTGATTCAGAGTACCAGTCCACAATGGGAAAGTGCATACTGGCATCACCCCTAAATGATGTCACGGTAATTTAAAAGTTCTGGCCCCCATGTTATGGACTCCCGCACTCCGCTCCCGTCAGAGGAAACAGTTTTCTTCCATTGACCCATCGAATTACTTTTCAGACTTGTTCTCGTAATGTTCCCCTTTTAACCCCAGTATACACATGCTCAACTGAAATCTCTTTCATATAACACAACACTGCAGTCCAAGTTCTGAACAAGATTCATATGAATCCGAAATGTTTACGTTTTTTATTCGTTCATGGGATATGGACTTTGCTGCCTGGTTAGAATTTATTAGCGAAGTTCCCCATGCATGAGGACGGCCTCAACCGGGATCTTGGGTTCATGTCACACTACATGTAACCCCCACCATTTGGCCTCGGTTTGTGAAATCCAACGAACTGTCCTGGCTTGAGACAATCACACTTCTTTAACCTGCGATGATCTCTCTCTCCACTCGCGTTGTCTGCACTTGTAAAGACTTGATCACCTGAAAAGACTCGCATTCCAACCTTTATCTTGCAATTATGTCTCTCTCTATATGGGCCGTGAATGTGAACCTAGCTCTCCACTCACCTCAGGATGGAGCTGCGCTCCGAAAGCTCGTGATTCCAAATAACCTTGTTGGAACTTATCCTCTAACACTTCTTACTGTGCCCAGTTCAGTCCAACGCCGATATCTCCATCCACAACATGGTTATGAGAGTGAGAGTGGCACAGTGGAATTATCACTGGACGTTTAATCCAGAGGTCCAGGAAAATGCTCAGCGGACACGGGCTCGAATCCCACCAAGGCAGATAGTGAAATTTGAATTCAATAAAAATCTGGGGTTAAAAGTCTAATGATAACCATTAAACCATTGCGGATTGTCGTACAATCGAACTGGTTTCGGGAAGGAAATCTGCCGTCCTCACCTGGTCTGGCCTACATTAGGTTCCACACCCACAGCCACGTGGCTGACTCTCAAATGCCCTCTGAATTAGAGGGAAGTTGGGGAGGAAAATTAAAAAAAAGGAGCGAAAACTTCGGGAAAAGTTGCCTCTTCAAAAATATCATCTAATCGAAAGCACAGTGCAGTGAACCAATGGATCTGACATGTAGGGTTCAAATAAACACATTTTATTGTGTAAAAGTAAAATTAAACTGCCACAAGTTTTTTTTTGTGTGTCCATTCTTGAGACATGAGCGTCGCTGGCTGGTCCAACATTTATTGCCCATCCCGAGCTGCTGTTGGAGGGCCGTGGAGAATCTGGAGTGACATGTAGGTCAGACGAGATAAGGAGGGGAAATGTCCTTCCTAAAAGGAGATTAGTGAACCAGAGTGTTTTCTTTTTCCCAACAATCGATTTACGGTCATCAATAGATTCTTAATTCTAGATTTATTTTCGTGAATTCAAAATCGACCCACTGCCATGGTGGGAGTCGAACGCGGGTCACCAGAGCATTTGCACAATTTTTGGATTAGCAGTTGAGCGATAATATCACTCGGACGTCGCCTCCCTTACATCCCTGCATCGCTGCCCGCGTCCAGTCCCTGCTGTGTTTTAATTCTGTAATTGGTTAAACAAGTTGCACTTCAGACAGACAACCCACCGCTCACAGCATCAAATCCAATATTGATCTTGTCAAGTCAAAAAGAATTGCAGTTTCATCCATTTCATATCGAATTATGAGTCAATTATTGATAGATACAAATCTCTTCTGAATGTTCACGATCAAAGAATAATTGTATTTCATGTACAAACCGTCATTTGTCAAGGCGTTAACATTTTGTCAGGAACTGAAGTTTCAGATTCAACAAGATAGGTTCGGAGAACATCAGGAAAGTCCCTACACGTTGGCCAATATTCCTTTCGCAATTGAATCAGAGGAATACAGTGGAATATAATCGACTATGCTAAATCTACTCTTCTGGCTGCCTTGGAAGTGCAGCCAGCATGATCGAGGACTACACGCACTCCGGACATTCTCTCTTTCATCCTTTTCCGTCGGGAAAAAAATCCAAAAGTCTGAAGTCACGTACCCACCGACTCGAGAGCAGCTCCTTCCCTGCTGCCAGCAGACTTTTGAGTTCACCTGCGTTGATCTTTCTCGACACCCTAGCTATGACTGTAAGATTGCATTCTGCACCCTCTCCTTTCCGTCTCGATGAACGATATGCTTTGTCTGAATCGTGCAAGTAACAGTGCTTTTCACTGTATACTAATACATGTGACAAGAAATCAAATCAAATCAAAATCACATGAAAAACAGTTTATTTTACATTTTGCAAATGGGGTCAGTATTTTAGATAATCTGTTGAATGGACAAGTTTGTATTGTTTGTTTCATGGACGTCTCCTTGGCTCCATGTCTATTTCCACAAGAAAATCCTGCCGGTCTAATTTACCAGAGGGAAAACATCAGGTTTCTTTTTCGTGACCCACCTTCAATTTTCAATCTCTTTTCCAATGCAGAAAAACTCTAGGGTGGTGTAGAGATTCTGCATTGACCCCAGAATGTATGTTCAATAGGAAATTCAAAAATAGTTTAAAACATTTCAAATTAGCCCAACCTTTTATCAGAGTATCATCCAATCACGGAAGCTACCCAATCCATTGTGTTAGCTCTTTAAAAGAGATATTGACGTGACATTTTTTTTTTCAGTTTCTCACTTTCTACTGCGTGTTGGGAGCGGGGGTTTGTGGATGTCTGAAGATATAAGCAGCGGCCCACTGAGGAACAGCAAGCAATCACATTCATAAAAATCGACATGCAGACAGGCGGATCCAATCGCACACACATAATTTCTCTCACACACACTCAGACATTCACAGAGACACACTCATACAAGCACTCAAACTCACACACACATACACACACGCATACAAACTCTCACACACTAAAGCATGCACAAACCATCACATGCGCACACGCACTCACATACACTCACACTGATTCACACACACACATACAAACACTCACACACACTCAAACTCACAAACATACATACACGCGCACATACACACACTCAGACACAGCACTCATACTCCCACACATAGTCTCACACACGGAAACACATACTCACACACATACACTCCCACACATGCACTCTCACGTGCATACACACACTCACTCACACACACAAACTCACACACGCGCTCACGCACAGACACACGCAAGCACACATATGCACAAACACATACAAACAATCACACACACTTACACACTCAAACATACACACATATACACACACAGCTCACTCAAACACTCACACACTCATTCATGCGCATTCACAAACAATCACAGATATACAGAAACACATTCTCACTCATACACACACACAATCTCTCATTCTCTCTCTCTCTCTCTCCCTCTTTCTCTCAGGCACACACACACACACAGTCACACAAACACACACACACACACCTATTCTCCCCAAGCTGGTTCATTTAATTGTCCACTTGCATCTGAGACATTTATTTACATATTAATAAAGTGACATTTGTCTGTAAGTGAAAATATCTTAATTTTAATGTTGTTTAACTTTTCTGCAGAGATCATGTTGCCCTCTGATGTGCATCAATACAGCCAAAGAAACATTAATGGAGACATTTCAAAACGGTCATTACAAAAATTACAATGGCACTTAATTTGCCCACATTGATCAAGTTATAGTCTGAGATGCTTGAATACAATTATGATGCATCTAATATTCACCATATGTGTTCAGTATGAGAGAGGTGCTCCAGAAAATTACCGACCCCAAGGTGCACAATGGCAGAATTGTCTTCGCCTTCGACCTTCCCCCTTTCTGCCTGTGCAGCGGCTGTCCCAAGCTTTAATGCATCCCTCAGCATGGTGCCAGTTGAGAATGGGGCACAGGTATTGGCAGCAACCAGTAAATAAAAAGATTGGATTTTGGCATCGCTGGCCTGGCCAGAGCTAAATGCCCATCCCTAGAAGACCTCGCGAAGGCAATGGTGAGATGCCTTCTTCAACCACTGCACACGTGTGTTGTTGTTACACCCTTAGTGCTGTTAGGAATGGAGCTCGAAGATTTTGATTGAACAACAGTGAAGGCCAGGTGATATATTTCCAAGTCAGCATGGTGAAAGACTTGCACGGGAACCTTCAGGAACTGGTGTTCCGTTGCATCTGGTGTCCAGGTCCCTTCTAGAGGGTACTGATTCACACTGATTCA